>NC_091286.1:665210831-665477043 GCF_032444005.1 Ranitomeya imitator
ACCGTCTCTCAGTCTGCCATGTCCACCGGCACCCCCGCTAGTTCCACGATCTCCAGCTCTCCAGTCCAGCTCACCCTACATGAGACTATGGTTAGAAAAAGGAAGTACTTAGCCTCGCATCCGCGTACACAGGGTTTGAACGCCCACATAGCTAGACTAATCTCGTTAGAGATGATGCCCTACCGGTTAGTTGAAAGCGAAGCTTTCAAAGCCCTGATGGACTACGCTGTACCACGCTACGAGCTACCCAGTCGACACTTTTTTTCCAGAAAAGCCATCCCAGCCCTCCACCAGCATGTTAAAGAGCGCATCGTCCATGCACTCAGGCAATCTGTGAGCACAAAGGTGCACCTGACAACAGATGCATGGACCAGTAGGCATGGCCAGGGACGTTACGTGTCCATCACGGCACACTGGGTGAATGTTGTGGATGCAGGGTCCACAGGGGACAGCAAGTTTGGGACAGTTCTGCCTAGCCCACGGTCTAGGAAACAGTTGGCTGTAGCCGTTCGCACCCCCTCCTCCTCCTGCAGAAGCGAGAGCTCGTCCACAGACCGCAGTCGCACAACCACTCCATCCGCAGCTGCCACTGTTGCACACCAGGTCTCCCATTATGGGGCAGCTACTGGCAAACGTCAGCAGGCTGTATTGGCTATGAAGTGTTTGGGTGACAACAGACACACCGCGGAAGTTCTGTCCGAGTTCTTGCAGAAAGAAACGCAGTCGTGGCTGGGCACTGTAGCTCTTGAGGCAGGCAAGGTAGTGAGTGATAACGGAAGGAATTTCATGGCTGCCATCTCCCTTTCCCAACTGAAACACATTCCTTGCCTGGCTCACACCTTAAACCTGGTGGTGCAGTGCTTCCTGAAAAGTTATCGGGGGTTATCCGACCTGCTCCTCAAAGTGCGTGGACTTTGCTCACATATCCGCCGTTCGCCCGTACACTCCAGCCGTATGCAGACCTATCAGCGTTCTTTGAACCTTCCCCAGCATCGCCTAATCATAGACGTTGCAACAAGGTGGAACTCAACACTGCACATGCTTCAGAGACTGTGCGAATAGAGGCGGGCTGTTATGTTTTTGTGGGAGGATACACATACACGGGTAGGCAGTAGGATGGCAGACATGGAGTTGTCAGGTGTGCAGTGGTCGAAGATTCAAGACATGTGTCAAGTCCTTCAGTGTTTTGAGGAATGCACACGGCTGGTTAGTGCAGACAACGCCATAATAAGCATGAGCATCCCCCTAATGCGTCTGCTGATGCAAAGTTTGACGCACATAAAGGATCAGGCGTCTGCAGCTGAGGAAGAGGAAAGCCTTGATGACAGTCAGCCATTGTCTGGCCAGGGCAGTGTACAGGACGAGGTAGCGGGCAAAGAGGAGGAGGACGAGGAGGATGATGGAGATGATTATATTTTTAATGAGGAAGCTTTTCCGGGGCCACTGGAAATTGTTGGCGCGGCAAGGCCGGGTTCTGGTTTTTGGAGGGACACAAGTGACGTGGATTTGCCTGAAACTGCCCCTCAACCAAGCACAACCGCAGATTTGAGAACTGGAACTTTGGCCCACATGGCGGATTATGCCTTACGTATCCTCAAAAGGGACACACGCATTACTAAAATGATGAACGATGACGATTACTGGTTGGCCTGCCTCCTTGATCCTCGCTATAAAGGAAAATTGCAAAATATAATGCCACATGAGAACTTGGAACTAATATTAGCAACCAAACAATCAACTCTTGTTGACCGTTTGCTTCTGGCATTCCCTGCACACAGCGCCCGTGATCGTTCTCACACGAGCTGCAGGGGCCAGCAGACCAGAGGTGTTAGAGGGACAGAAATCAGAAGTGGCGTTGGCCAGAGGGGTTTTCTGACCAGGTTGTGGAGTGATTTTGCTATGACCGCAGACAGGACAGGTACTGCAGCATCAATTCAAAGTGACAGGAGACAACATTTGTCCAGTATGGTTACAAACTATTTTTCATCCCTTATTGACGTTCTCCCTCAACCGTCATTCCCATTTGATTACTGGGCATCCAAATTAGACACCTGGCCAGAATTGGCAGAATATGCATTGCAGGAGCTTGCTTGCCTGGCAGCTAGTGTCCTATCAGAAAGAGTATTCAGTGCTGCAGGTTCAATACTAACAGAAAAAAGGACTCGTCTGGCTACCCAAAATGTAGATAATCTAACCTTCATTAAAATGAACCACAACTGGATTTCGAAATCTTTGGCCCCACCTTGACCGGCTGACACCTAGCTTTCCTATGAAAAGGTCTTGCCTGTGGACTATTCTGAATGACTTTTCCAATCTCGTAATTTTCTGCACCTGATTGTCCAGCATACGACATGTTTACACCTCACTAAATGTCCAAACTCCCCATACGGGGCCGTGGTATCGCCACTTGGCGCCAGCACCCGTGAGAGTGCTGTTTGTCTGAAGAGGTGGGTGTGCCCGCTTTTGGTCGACGGCACTGCCACTGGGTCCCTCATAGTACAATAAAGTGTCTCTGGCGGTGGTGGTGCGCACCCAACGTCAGACACACCGTTGTAATATGAGGGGCCCTGGGCCTGTACCGCCGGCCACAAGACAGTTCCCCCCCCAGCTCAAACAGTGCTCTACCACTTGCAAAATTATCTCTCACAGCTCCACCAATGTTTAGTCTATGCGCTGACATCCTTCAATGCCTGGCACTGACAATACCATTGTATTGACATTTTTGTTATGTTAGGCCTTCGAAGCCTGTCTGCGGTCCCTCCTTCCACTAGGCCTCCACTGACCATTGTACTGCTGCCCTTGTACCCCTGGAACCAATTTTTAATTGCCAACAGCCCTATTTTTTTATGTTAGGCCTTCGATGCCTGTCTGCGGTCACTCCTTCCACTAGGCCTCCACTGACCACACCACTGCTGCCCGTGTACCCCTGGAACCAATTTAAAATTGCCTACAGCCAGCCCAATTTTTTTATTTTAGGCCTTCGATGCCTGTCTGCGGTCACTCCTTCCACTAGGCCTCCACTGACCACACCACTGCTGCCCGTGTACCCCTGGAACCAATTTAAAATTGCCTACAGCCAGCCCAATTTTTTTATTTTAGGCCTTCGATGCCTGTCTGCGGTCACTCCTTCCACTAGGCCTCCACTGACCACACCACTGCTGCCCGTGTACCCCTGGAACCAATTTAAAATTGCCTACAGCCAGCCCAATTTTTTTATTTTAGGCCTTCGATGCCTGTCTGCGGTCCGTTCTTTCTACTACTACTACACTGACCAGGCCACTGCTGCCCGTGTTCCCCTGGAACCAATTTAAAATTGCCTACAGCCATGTGTTATTATTTTAGGCCTTCGATGCCTGTCTGCGGTCACTCCTTCCACTAGGCCTCCACTGACCACACCACTGCTGCCCGTGTACCCACGGAACCAATTTAAAATTGCCTACAGCCATGTGTTATTATTTTAGGCCTTCGATGCCTGTCTGCGGTCACTCCTTCCACTAGGCCTCCACTGACCACACCACTGCTGCCCGTGTACCCCTGGAACCAATTTAAAATTGCCTACAGCCAGCCCAATTTTTTTATTTTAGGCCTTCGATGCCTGTTTGCGGTCACTCCTTCCACTAGGCCTCCACTGACCACACCACTGCTGCCCGTGTACCCACGGAATCAATTTAAAATTACCTTCAGCCATGTGTTATTATTTTAGGCCTTCGATGCCTGTCTGCGGTCACTCCTTCCACTAGGCCTCCACTGACCACACCACTGCTGCCCGTGTACCCCTGGAACCAATTTAAAATTGCCTACAGCCAGCCCAATTTTTTTATTTTAGGCCTTCGATGCCTGTCTGCGGTCACTCCTTCCACTAGGCCTCCACTGACCACACCACTGCTGCCCGTGTACCCCTGGAACCAATTTAAAATTGCCTACAGCCAGCCCAATTTTTTTATTTTAGGCCTTCGATGCCTGTTTGCGGTCATTCCTTCCACTAGGCCTCCACTGACCACACCACTGCTGCCCGTGTACCCATGGAACCAATTTAAAATTGCCTACAGCCATGTGTTATTATTTTAGGCCTTCGATGCCTGTCTGCGGTCACTCCTTCCACTAGGCCTCCACTGACCACACCACTGCTGCCCGTGTACCCCTGGAACCAATTTAAAATTGCCTACAGCCAGCCCAATTTTTTTATTTTAGGCCTTCCATGCCTGTCTGCGGTCCGTTCTTTCTACTACTACTACACTGACCAGGCCACTGCTGCCCGTGTTCCCCTGGAACCAATTTAAAATTGCCTACAGCCATGTGTTATTATGTTAGGCCTTCGATGCCTGTTTGCGGTCACTCCTTCCACTAGGCCTCCACTGACCACACCACTGCTTCCTATGTTCCCCTGGAACCAATTTAAAATTGCCTACAGCCATCTGTTATTATGTTAGGCCTTCGAAGCGTGTCTGCGGTCCTTCCTTCCAATAGTTCTCCACTGACCAGACCAATGCTGGCCGTGTACCCCTGAAACCCCAGCTGAAAGTGCATGTAGCCTCCTTTTTTTCTTTGTTTTATATTTAGAAAACCCAGATGAACTATGCTGTGCAACGGTTCAAGCTACCCAGTCGACATTTCTTTTGCGAGAAAAGCCATCCCAGCCCTCCACCGGCATGAAAAAGTCTGCATTGTCATAGCACTCAGGCAATCAAACAGTTGAAAGGTGCACCTGACAAGAGACGCATGGACCAGTAGGCATGTCCACAAAAAGTTACGTGTCCATTACTGCGCACTGGGTTAATGTGTTGGATGCATGGTCCACAGGGGACAGCCTACAAAGTCTGTCTGCAGTCCCTAATTCCAATTTTCCTCCGCTGACCACACCACTGCTGCCCGTGTACCCCTGGAACCAATTTTACAGTGTCTACAGCCTAATTTTGTTATGTTAGGCCTACTACGCCTGTCTGCGGTCCCTCCTTCCAATACTCGTCCACTGTCCACACCACTGCTGCCCGTGGACCCCTGGAACCTATTTTTAATTGCATAGAGCATCCTTTTTTTAATAGTAGGCGTACAAAGTCTGTCTGCGGTCCACTATTGAAATTGTCCTCCACTGCCCAGAGCACTGCTGCTTGTGTACCCCTGTAACTTTTTTAAGCTGCAGTGAGCCACATTTTTGGTTTGAGTCCTACTACCTGTGTCTGTCTGTGCCACTCAATTCAGCTGTGTTCCTTTGAAAAAAGCTGAGCGTCAATAGTCTTGTTTTCAGCCTCTAGGAATTTTAAAACTGCATTGGGGGTACAACTTTGGTAGGGCCTACTAACGGTGTCTGCCTCCCCAAGGTGTGCACCAGGTTTCCTCGCAATTGCTTAGATCTTAATGCTCTCGTTTAGTAGTTGTTGGAAACTACGCTGCATTAGGCCTACAAATTGGGTATGGGGTGTAGAGAGATGGTGTGTTCCACTCCAAGGTGTTCCCCAGGTTTCCTCTCCATTGCTTCGATCTTCATGCTCTCGTTTAGTATTGTTGGAAACTACACTGCATTAGGCCTACAAATTGGGTATGGGGTGTAGAGAGATGGTGTGTTCCACTCCAAGGTGTTCTCCAGGTTGCCTTTCCTGAGCTTCGATCTTCCGGCTCTCGTTTAGTAGTTGTTGGAAACTACGCTGCATTAGGCCTACAAATTGGGTATGGGGTGTAGAGAGATGGTGTGTTCCACTCCAAGGTGTCCCCAGGTTTCCTCTCCATTGCTTCGATCTTCATGCTCTCGTTTAGTAGTTGTTGGAAACTACACTGCATTACGCCTACAAATTGGGTATGGGGTGTAGAGAGATGGTGTGTTACACTCCAAGGTGTTCCCCAGGTTTCCTCTCCATTGCTTCGATCTTCATGCTCTCGTTTAGTAGTTGTTGGAAACTACGCTGCATTAGGCCTACAAATTGGGTATGGGGTGTAGAGAGATGGTGTGTTACACTCCAAGGTGTTCCCCAGGTTTCCTCTCCATTGCTTCGATCTTCATGCTCTCTTTTAGTAGTTGTTGGAAACTACACTGCATTAGGCCTACAAATTGGGTATGGGGTGTAGAGAGATGGTGTGTTCCACTCCAAGGTGTTCTCCAGGTTGCCTTTTCTGAGCTTCGATCTTCATGGTCTCGTTTAGTAGTTGTTGGAAACTACGCTGCATTAGGCCTACAAATTGGGTATGGGGTGTAGAGAGATGGTGTGTTCCACTCCAAGGTGTTCTCCAGGTTGCCTTTCCTGAGCTTCGATCTTCATGCTCTCGTTTAGTAGTTGTTGGAAACTACGCTGCATTAGGCCTACAAATTGGGTATGGGGTGTAGAGAGATGGTGTGTTCCACTCCAAGGTGTTCCCCAGGTTTCCTCTCCATTGCTTCGATCTTCATGCTCTCGTTTAGTAGTTGTTGGAAACTACACTGCATTAGGCCTACAAATTGGGTATGGGGTGTAGAGAGATGGTGTGTTACACTCCAAGGTGTTCCCCAGGTTTCCTCTCCATTGCTTCGATCTTCATGCTCTCGTTTAGTATTTGTTGGAAACTACACTGCATTAGGCCTACAAATTGGGTATGGGGTGTAGAGAGATGGTGTGTTCCACTCCAAGGTGTTCTCCAGGTTGCCTTTCCTGAGCTTCGATCTTCATGCTCTCGTTTAGTAGTTGTTGGAAACTACACTGCATTAGGCCTACAAATTGGGTATGGGGTGTAGAGAGATGGTGTGTTCCACTCCAAGGTGTTCTCCAGGTTGCCTTTCCTGAGCTTCGATCTTCATGCTCTCGTTTAGTAGTTGTTGAAAACTACGCTGCATTAGGCCTACAAATTGGGTATGGGGTGTAGAGAGATGGTGTGTTCCACTCCAAGGTGTTCCCCAGGTTTCCTCTCCATTGCTTCAATCTTCATGCTCTCGTTTAGTAGTTGTTGGAAACTACACTGCATTAGGCCTACAAATTGGGTATGGGGTGTAGAGAGATGGTGTGTTACACTCCAAGGTGTTCCCCAGGTTTCCTCTCCATTAGGGTTGAGCGAAACGGGTCGTTCATTTTCAAAAGTCGCCGACTTTTGGCAAAGTCGGGTTTCATGAAACCCGATCCGACCCCTGTGCGGGGTCGGCCATGCGGTACGCGACTTTCGCGCCAAAGTCGCGTTTCAATGACGCGAAAAGCGCCATTTCTCAGCCAATGAAGGTAAACGCAGAGTGTGGGCAGCGTGATGACATAGGTCCTGGTCCCCACCATCTTAGAGAAGGGCATTGCAGTGATTGGCTTGCTGTCTGCGGCGTCACAGGGGCTATAAAGGGGAGTTCCCACCGACCGCCATGTTACTGCTGCTGATCTGAGCTTAGGGAGAGGTTGCTGCCGCTTCGTCAGAAGCAGGGATAGCGTTAGGCAGGGTCCATTAACCACCAAACCGCTTGTACTGTAGCGATTTCCACTGCCCAACACCACCTTCGGTATGCAGGGACAGTGGAAGCTACATTTTTTTTTTTTCCCCCTCAGCGCTGTAGCTCATTGGGCTGCCCTAGAAGGCTCCCTGATAGCTGCATTGCTGTGTGTACGCCGCTGTGCAAACCAACTGCTTTTTTCAAAGCACAAATCCTCTTGTTCCTTCCATTCTGTACAGCTATCTTTATGGTTTGTACACACTTTTTATTTAATTTGTGCATCAGTCCACTCCTTATTGCTGCCTGCCATACCTGGCTGAGATTACTGCAGGGAGATAGTAATTGAAGGACACTCCCTGTTTTTTTTTTTGTGGGAGATTAACCCCTCTGTGACCTTAGACGTACTATCCCGTCGAGGTGCCCTGGGCTTATCTGACCCTGGACGGGATAGTACGTCATAGCCGATCGGCCGAGCTCACGGGGGGAGCGCGGCCGATCGCGGCCGGGTGTCAGCTGCTTATCGCAGCTGACATCCGGCACTATGTGCCAGGAGCGGTCACGGACCGCTCCCGGCACATTAACCCCTGGCACACCGCGATCAAAGATGATCGCGATGTGCCGGCGGTGCAGGGAAGCACCGCGCAGGGAGGGGGCTCCCTGCGGGCTTCCCTGAGCCCCCCGCAGCAACGCGATGTGATCGCGTTGCTGCGAGGGTCTTACCTCCCTCCCTCCCTGCTCCAGCCCCGGATCCAAGATGGCCGCGGATCCGGGTCCTGCAGGGAGGGAGGTGGCTTCACAGAGCCTGCTCAGAGCAGGCACTGTGAAGCCTGCAGCGCTGCATGTCAGATCAGTGATCTGACAGAGTGCTGTGCAAACTGTCAGATCACTGATCTGTGATGTCCCCCCCTGGGACAAAGTAAAAAAGTTAAAAAAAAATTTTCCAAATGTGTAAAAAAAATAAAAAAAAATATTCCAAAATAATGAAAAAAAAAAAAAATATTATTCCCATAAATACATTTCTTCATCTAAATAAAAAAAAAAAACCAATAAAAGTACACATATTTAGTATCGCCGCATCCGTAACGACCCGACATATAAAACTGTCCCACTAGTTAACCTCTTCAGTAAACACCGTAAGAAAAAAAAAAAAAAAACGAGGCATAAAACAACGCTTTATTATCATACCGCCGAACAAAAAGTGGAATAACACGCGATCAAAAGGACAGGTATAAATAACCATGGTACCGTTGAAAGCGTCATATTGTCCCGCAAAAAAAGAGCCACCAAACAGCATCATCAGCAAAAAAATAAAAAAGTTATAGTCCTGAGAATAAAGCGATGCAAAAATAATTATTTTTTCTGTAAAATAGTTTTTATCGTATAAAAGCGCCAAACCATAAAAAAATGATATAAATGAGGTATCGCTGTAATCGTACTGACCCGAAGAATAAAACTGATTTATCAATTTTACCAAACGCGGAACGGTATAAACGCCTCCCCCAATAGAAATTCATGAATAGCTGGCTTTTGGTCATTCTTCCTCACAAAAATCGGAATAAAAAGCGATCAAAAAATGTCACGTGCCCAAAAATGTTTTCAATAAAAACGTCAACTCGTCCCGCAAAAAACAAGACCTCACATGACTCTGTGGACCAAAATATGGAAAAATTATAGCTCTCAAAATGTGGTATTGCAAAAAATATTTTTTGCAATAAAAAGGGTCTTTCAGTGTGTGACGGCTGCCAATCATAAAAATCCGCTAAAAAACTCGCTATAAAAGTAAATCAAACCCCCCTTCATCACCCCCTTAGTTAGGGAAAAATAAAAAAAAATGTATTTATTTCCATTTTCCCATTAGGGCTAGGGTTAGGGCTAGGGTTAGGGCTAGGGCTAGGGTTAGGGCTAGGGTTAGGGCTAGGGTTAGGGCTAGGGCTAGGGTTAGGGTTAGGGCTAGGGCTAGGGTTAGGGCTAGGGTTAGGGCTAGGGTTAGGGCTAGGGCTAGGGTTAGGGCTAGGGTTAGGGTTAGGGCTAGGGTTAGGGTTAGGGCTAGGGTTAGGGCTAGGGTTAGGGCTAGGGTTAGGGTTAGGGTTGGGGCTACAGTTAGGGTTGGGGCTAAAGTTAGGGTTAGGGTTTAGATTACATTTACAGTTGGGAATAGGGTTGGGATTAGGGTTAGGGGTGTGTCAGGGTTAGAGGTGTGGTTAGGGTTACCGTTGGAATTAGGGTTAGGGGTGTGTTTAGATTAGGGTTTCAGTTATAATTGGGGGGTTTCCACTGTTTCGGCACATCAGGGGCTCTCCAAACACGACATGGCGTCCGATCTCAATTCCAGCCAATTCTGCGTTGAAAAAGTAAAACAGTGCTCCTTCCCTTCCGAGCTCTCCTGTGTGCCCAAACAGGGGTTTACCCCAACATATGGGGTATCAGCGTACTCAGGACAAATTGGACAACAACTTTTGTGGACCAATTTCTCCTGTTACCCTTGGGAAAATACAAAACTGGGGGCTAAAAAATAATTTTTGTGGGAAAACAAAAAGATTTTTTATTTTCACGGCTCTGCGTTATAAACTGTAGTAAAACACTTGGGGGTTCAAAGTTCTCACAACACATCTAGATAAGTTCATTGAGGGGTCTAGTTTCCAATATGGGGTCACTTGTGGGGGGTTTCTACTGTTTAGGTACATTAGGGGCTCTGCAAACGCAATGTGACGCCTGCAGACCAATCCATCTAAGTCTGCATTCCAAATGATGCTCCTTCCCTTCCGAGCCCTCCCATGCGCCCAAACGGTGGTTCCCCCCCACATATCGGGTATCAGCGTACTCAGGACAAATTGGACAACAACATTTAGGGTCCAATTTCTCCTGCTAACCTTGGAAAAATACAAAACTGGGGGCTAAAATATAATTTTTGTGGAAAAAAAAATATTTTTTATTTGCATGGCTCTGCGTTATAAACTGTAGTGAAATACTTGGGGGTTCAAAGCTCTCACAACACATCAAGATGAGTTCCTTAGGGGGTCTACTTTCCAAAATGGTGTCACTTGTGGGGGGTTTCTACTGTTTAGGTACATTAGGGGCTCTGCAAACGCAATGTGACGCCTGCAGACCATTCCATCTAAGTCTGCATTCCAAATGGCGCTCCTTCCCTTCCGAACCCTCCCATGCGCCCAAACGGTGGTTCCCCCCCCACATATGGGGTATCAGCGTACTCAGGACAAATTGGACAACAACTTTTGGGGTCCAATTTCTCCTGTTACCCTAGGGAAAATACAAAACTGGGGGCTAAAAAATAATTTTTGTGGGAAAAAAATTTTGTTTTATTTTTATGGCTCTGCATTATAAACTTCTGTGAAGCCCTTGGTGGGTCAAAGTGCTCACCACACATCCAGATAAGTTCCTTAGGGGGTCTACTTTCCAAAATGGTGTCACTTGTGGGGGGTTTCAATGTTTAGGCACATCAGTGGCTCTCCAAACGCAACATGGCGTCCCATCTCAATTCCTGTCAATTTTGCATTGAAAAGTCAAATAGCGCTCCTTCCCTTCCGAGCTCTCCCATGCGCCCAAACAGTGGTTTACTGCCACATATGGGGTATCAGCGTACTCAGGACAAATTGGACAACAACTTTTTGGGTCCAATTTCTCCTGTTACCCTTGGTAAAATAAAACAAATTGGAGCTGAAGTAAATTTTTTGTGTAAAAAAGTTAAATGTTCATTTTTATTTAAACATTCCAAAAATTCCTATTAAACACCTGAAGGGTTAATAAACTTCTTGAATGTGGTTTTGAGCACCTTGAGGGGTGCAGTTTTTAGAATGGTGTCACACTTGGGCATTTTCTATCATATAGACCCCTCAAAATGACTTCAAATGAGACGTGGTCCCTAAAAAAAAATGGTGTTGTAAAAATGAGAAATTGCTGGTCAACTTTTAACCCTTATAACTCCCTAACAAAAAAAAAATTGGTTCCAAAATTATGCTGATGTAAAGGAGACATGTGGGAAATGTTACTTATTAAATATTTTGTGTGACATATCTCTGTGATTTAATTGCATAAAAATTCAAAGTTTGAAAATTGCGAAATTTTCAAAATTTTCGCCAAATTTCCGTTTTTTTCACAAATAAACGCAGGTACTATCAAAGAAATTTTACCACTATCATGAAGTACAATATGTCACGAGAAAACAGTGTCAGAATCACCAGGATCCGTTGAAGCGTTTCGGAGTTATAACCTCATAAATGGACAGTGGTCAGAATTGTAAAAATTGGCCTGGTCATTGACGTGCAAACCACCCTTGGGGGTAAAGGGGTTAAGATTGACATTTCTGCTAGAGTGCCATCCCTGTCTGTGTCATCTCTCACTCAGAGGGCCATAGAAAGCCTATTTATTTTTTTGCTTGATTTGGGTTATAAAATCTACCTGAAAAAATCACTACATCAATCAGTGGGAGAAAAATATTGGCCTCAGGGCTTGTGTGCCACTCTTGACTCCTGTGTGCATCATCACTCACTCAGTGGGCCACAGAAAGCCTATTTATTTTTTTGCTTGATTTTGGTTCTAAAATCTACCTGAAAAAATCACTACATCAATCAGTGGGAGAAAAATATTGGCCTCAGGGCTTGTGTGCCACTCCTGACTCCTGTGTGCATCATCACTCACTCAGTGGGCCATAGAAAGCCCTTTTTTTTTTTTTTTTTGCTTTATTTGGGTTTTAAATTCTACCTGAAAAAATCAATAAATCAATCAGTGGGAGATTAATATTGGCCTTTGGGCTTGTGTGCCAGTCCTAAGCGTGCCATCTCTCTCTCTCAGATAGTGGGCCATAGAAAGCCTATATATTTTTTATTTTTTTTATTGGGTTTATAAATTTTCCCTGGAAAAAAAAAAAAAAGTGGGAGATTAATATTGGCCTCTGGGCTTGTGTGCCAGTCCTGAGCGTGCCATCTCTCTCACAAATAGTGGGCCTTAGAAAGACTATTTTTTTTTTTTTTTTTGGTTTTATAAATTCTCCCTTAAAAAAAAAAGGGAGATTAATATTGGCCTTTGGGCTTGTGTGCCAGTCCTAAGCGTGCCATCTCTCTCTGTCTCTCAGATAGTGGGCCATAGAAAGCCTATTTATTATTTTTTTTATTGGGTTTATAAATTTTCCCTGGAACAAAAAAAAAAAGTGGGAGATAAATATTGGCCTCTGGGCTTGTGTGCCACTCCTGACTCCTGTGTGCGTCATCTCTCACTCAGTGGGCCATAGAAAGCCTTTTTTTGTTTTATTTGTTTTCTAAATTCTCCCTGAAAAAATCATTTTATTTTCTTTGGTTTCTAAATTCTTCCTGAAAAAATCATTTTATTCTATTTTTTTTTTCCTAAAGTCTCCCTGAAAAAAAAAAAAAAAAAAACCAAATCAGTGGGAGATTAATATTGCCCTTTCTGCTTGTGTGCCAGTCTTGACTCCTGGGTGTGCCATCTCTCTCTCCAATTGTGGGCCATAGAAAGCCTATTATTTTTTAGCTTGATTTGGGTTCCAAAATCTACCTGAAAAAATCACTACATCAATCAGTGGGAGATAAATATTGGCCTCTGGGCTTGTGTGCCACTCCTGACTCCTGTGTGCGTCATCTCTCACTCAGTGGGCCATAGAAAGCCTTTTTTTTGTTTTATTTGTTTTCTAAATTCTCCCTGAAAAAATCATTTTATTTTATTTGGTTTCTAAATTCTTCCTGAAAAAATCATTTTATTCTATTATTTTTTTTCCTAAAGTCTCCCTTAAAAAAAAAAAAAAAAATCAAATCAGTGGGAGATTAATATTTACATTTGTGCTTCAGTGACAGTCCTGCGTGTGTGGCATCTCTCTCATTTGTTGCCACCAACAACAGAGTGTGTAACATTGTGCCTGATTTTCGTTGTGGTCTCACTCACCTGTAAAGGGGTAGCTAAATCATACTGAAGTTATAGCTCACCATGTAAGTTGTGTGACAGCAACAAATACCGTTAGTTTGTTTACGTTTTTAAAACAATGAGGAAGTCTGGTGGAAGAGGTCGTGGCCGGGGGCGTTCATTGTCAGCTGGTAATGAGGGTAGTGGTAGTGGTGGAGCATCAGCTGGTCGTGGGAAAAAAAATATTGCACCTAAGTCTGGAGCTGTGGAGCCAGGTTCGTCGTCTGGCTACACAAGGCCTCGAATGCTCCCTTTTCTGGGAGTAGGAAAACCGCTTTTAAAGCCGGAGCAGCAAGAGCAAGTTTTGGCTTATCTTGCTGACTCAGCCTCTAGCTCTTTTGCCTCCTCTCGTGAAACTGGTAAATGTCAAAGCAGCGCGTCGTTAGTGGATGTTCACGGTCAGGGACAAGTCGCTTCCTTGTCCTCTTCAGCAAAAACAACAACAGAGAAGAATGCAGCAGGCGACACAAAGGGTTACTCCATGGAGCTCTTTACACATACCGTCCCTGGCTTAGAAAGTGAAGCAGTTAACAGTCCATGCCCATTACAAGTTGAATCTGACATGGAGTGCACTGATGCACAGCCACAGCCAGACTACTATGCTGGTCCTTTGACTCAGACCACAACATTGCCCTCGCAGGGTGCTGATCAAGAATCAGACCCTGATGAGACTATGTTGCCGACACGGTGACACAGACGAAGTTGCACACGAGCTACAAGAAGAGGTAATAGATGACCCAGTTCTTGACCCCGATTGGCAGCCATTGGGGGAACAGGGTGCAGGCGGCAGCAGTTCTGAAGCGGAGGAGGAGGGGCCGCAGCAGGCATCAACATCGCAACAGGTTCCATCTGCCGGGCCCGTATCTTGCCCAAAACGCGTGGCAAAGCCAAAACCTGTTGGAGGACAGCGTGGCCATCTGGTTAAAGCTCAGTCTGCAATGCCTGAAAAGGTATCCGATGCTAGAAAGAGTGCAGTCTGGCATTTTTTTAAACAACATCCAATTGATCAGCGCAAAGTCATCTGTCAAAAATGTTCAACTACCTTAAGCAGAGGACAGAATCTGAAAAGTCTCAATACAAGTTGCATGCATAGACATTTAACCACCATGCATTTGCAAGCCTGGACTAACTACCAAACGTCCCTTAAGGTTGTAGCACCCTCGGCCAATGAAGCTAGTCAGCAACGCAACATCCCTTCCGGCAGTGTAGGGCCACCATTTTCCGCACCACCTGCAGTATCTGTGCAGGTTTCTTTGCCAGGCCAAAGCAGTCAGGGTCAGGGAATCACCAGTTTCGTAGTAGGAAACACTGCATCTAGGGCACCGGTGGCAACAATACCATCTCCCACCGTCTCTCAGTCTGCCATGTCCACCAGCACCCCCGCTAGTTCCACGATCTCCAGTAGAGTTGAGCGACCTTGACCTTTTTAGAGTCGAGCCGGGTTTTTCGAAACCCGACTATGTCCAAAGTCGGGTCGAGTGAAATCGGCCGATTATGACGTAAAGTCGGGATCGACCGAAACACGAAACCCAATGCAAGTCAATGGGGCAGCATAGTCGGCAGTGAGTGGGGGCCAGGAAAACACCTAGAGTGCCCATTTTAATGTCAAAACCATCCATTCTTCTTAATGAAGCTTGTCAAGCGTAATTTACCTTATAATAATTGGAAGGCATTTGAAATTGGGGGTCATTTGGCTAAAGTTGTGGGGGGTAGGGCTGGTTCAAGTAATTAGTGGGCCCAGGAAATCTGGACCACGTCACGGCAGTGGAGCAGGGAGAGGTAAGTATTTCAACTTTGCAAGTGCTGTGAACCTGAGCAAGCAGGGGGGGCCCACTCGTTGGCATTGGCACTGGCACAGGGCCCCTCAAAGTACAGCGGTGTGTTTGCACGGCGGGGGCGCCTCCCACCGGCAGCAACACTTTTGCGTACTATGAGAGGCCCTGTGCCAGTGACGTCGCCAACTAGTATTCCTCCCCCCACCTGATGAAGGAACCTGCACTTTCATCTGCACCTTCCTCTTTGTCCCCGTGTAAGGTGGTATGGTATGCGGGAAGAGCAACCTGACTTTCAGCAGGGTCACAATGTTGTTGTGTAGCGTGCACGGGGAATGTTGCGTTATGGGTCAATGTACCAGCAGACTCATCTATCACTGGCTGGGCAATGGGCAGGATGAGGAGGAAACACAGATATAGACCCAAAGAATAAAGTTGGCTAAATGCAGTTCAAAATTGGTAACACAGGAATAACCAGGGGGCATTGCAGTGGAGGACAACTGGAATGAGAGGCTGACACAGAGAGTAGGGCCAAATCAGTAAGTAGTCGAAATGCAGTTCAAAATTGGCAACCGTAGTAAACAGGCGGCACAGCTTTGTTCAGTGGAGGAGAACAGCAAGGAGTGGCAGACACCGATAGTAGGCCCCAACCCAACTAGTAGGCCAAATGCAGTCTAACATTAACAACTACTTAACGAGAGGCTGAAAATGGTATTTCAGGACAGGAAACCAGGAGAACAGCAAGGAGTGGCAGACACCGATAGTAGGCCCCAAACCAACTAGTACGCCAAATGCAGTTGTTCCATTTAACCACAATTTAATGAGAGCCTGAAGATAGAAGCTCAGGAAAGGCAACCTGGGGAACACCTTGGAGTGTAACACACCATCTCTCTCCACCCCATACCTATTTTGTAGGCCTAATGCTGTGTACTTTTCTACAACTACTAAACGAGAGTCGGAAGACCGAAGCAATGGCAAGGAAACCTGGGGAACACCTTGGAGTGTAACACACCATCTCTCTCCACCCCATACCCAATTTGTAGGCCTAATGCAGCCTACTTTCCGACACCTACTAAACGAGAGCATGAAGATCGAAGCTCAGGAAAGGCAACCTGGGGAACACCTTGGAGTGTAACACACCATCTCTCTCCACCCCATACCCATTTTTTAGGCCTAATGCAGTGTACTTTTCTACAACTACTAAACGAGAGTCGGAAGACCGAAGCAATGGCAAGGAAACCTGGGGAACACCTTGGAGTGTAACACACCATCTCTCTCCACCCCATTCCCCATTTTTTAGGCCTAATGCAGCCTACTTTCCGACACCTACTAAACGAGAGCATGAAGATCGAAGCTCAGGAAAGGCAACCTGGGGAACACCTTGGAGTGTAACACACCATCTCTCTCCACCCCATACCCATTTTGTAGGCCTAATGCTGTGTACTTTTCTACAACTACTAAACGAGAGTCGGAAGACCGAAGCAATGGCAAGGAAACCTGGGGAACACCTTGGAGTGTAACACACCATCTCTCTCCACCCCATACCCAATTTGTAGGCCTAATGCAGTGTAGTTTCCAAGAACTACTAAACGAGAGCATGAAGATCGAAGCTCAGGAAAGGCAACCTGGTGAAAACCTTGGAGTGTAACACAACCTGTCTCTACACCCCATACACAATTAGTAGGCCTAATGCAGCGTAGTTTCCAACAGCTACTAAACGAGAGCCGGAAGATCGATGCTCAGGAAAGGCAACCTGGGGAACACCTTGGAGTGTAACACAACCTCTCTCTACACCACGGAAGGGCTGATTCTTAGGAAGGAAGGCTGTTGTAAATAAGCATTGCGCGTCCGAGGGTGATTATATTCTTATTCGGTATCTACTCACCCTCGGACGCGCCATGCTTCTTGATTTGTAATTAATGTTTATTTGCAATGTGCTTTTGACTTACTCAATTATTTTTTTAATTATTGATTTTATTAAATTAATAGTTTAACATCTTATTGGAAATAATTTAAAGGAGACGCGACAGGACAACACTCGGTGGATGCCATATCTGTGTTAACAACTCCAAAAAACTTTCAGTTAACTTCTTGCAGGAGAAAGAAATTGTAGCTGTTGGACCTTTGTAGTACAGTTCCAGATATTTGTTGTGTGTTTGTTTTGATTGTTAAAATGTCTGCATTTGAGATCTCAACACGATCTTATTTTTAATAATCAAATTAATTTTTAAAATATTTTATTAGGTTGGTTCAAGGGGTACACGGGCCGCAGTAGACAGGTCAGTGGAGGCCTAGTGGAAGGAGGGACCGCAGATGCGCCACTGTTTCACCCATACACAATTAGTAGGCCTAATGCAGCGTAGTTTCCAACAGCTACTAAACGAGAGCCGGAAGATCGAAGCTTAGGAAAGGCAACCTGGGGAACACCTTGGAGTGTAACAACAACCTCTCTCTACACCACGGAAGGGCTGATTCTTAGGAAGGAAGGCTGTTGTAAATAAGCATTGCGCGTCCGAGGGTGATTATATTCTTATTCGGTATCTACTCACCCTCGGACGCGCCATGCTTCTTGATTTGTAATTAATGTTTATTTGCAATGTGCTTTTGACTTACTCAATTATTTTTTTAATTATTGATTTTATTAAATTAATAGTTTAACATCTTATTGGAAATAATTTAAAGGAGACGCGACAGGACAACACTCGGTGGATGCCATATCTGTGTTAACAACTCCAAAAAACTTTCAGTTAACTTCTTGCAGGAGAAAGAAATTGTAGCTGTTGGACCTTTGTAGTACAGTTCCAGATATTTGTTGTGTGTTTGTTTTGATTGTTAAAATGTCTGCATTTGAGATCTCAACACGATCTTATTTTTAATAATCAAATTAATTTTTAAAATATTTTATTAGGTTGGTTCAAGGGGTACACGGGCCGCAGTAGACAGGTCAGTGGAGGCCTAGTGGAAGGAGTGACCACAGACAGGCATCGAAGGCCTAAAATAATAACACATGGCTGTAGGCAATTTTAAATTGGTTCCAGGGGTACACGGGCAGCAGTGCCCTGGTCAGTGTAGTAGTAGTTGAAAGAATGGACCGCAGACAGGCATCGAAGGCCTAAAATAAAAAAATTGGGCTGGCTGTAGGCAATTTTAAATTGGTTCCAGGGGTACACGGGCAGCAGTGGTGTGGTCAGTGGAGGCCTAGTGGAAGGAGTGACCGCAGACAGGCATCGAAGGCCGAAAATAATAACACATGGCTGTAGGCAATTTTAAATTGGTTCCAGGGGTACACGGGCAGCAGTGGTGTGGTCAGTGGAGGCCTAGTGGAAGGAGTGACCGCAGACAGGCATCGAAGGCCTAAAATAATAACACATGGCTGTAGGCAATTTTAAATTGGTTCCAGGGGTACACGGGCAGCAGTGGTGTGGTCAGTGGAGGCCTAGTGGAAGGAGTGACCGCAGACAGGCATCGAAGGCCTAAAATAATAACACATGGCTGTAGGCAATTTTAAATTGGTTCCAGGGGTACACGGGCAGCAGTGGTGTGGTCAGTGGAGGCCTAGTGGAAGGAGTGACCACAGACAGGCATCGAAGGCCTAAAATATTAACACATGGCTGTAGTCAATTTTAAATTGGTTCCAGGGGTACTTGGGCAGCAGTGCCCTGGTCAGTGTAGTAGTAGTTGAAAGAATGGACCGCAGACAGGCATCGAAGGCCTAAAATAAAAAAATTGGGCTGGCTGTAGGCAATTTTAAATTGGTTCCAGGGGTACACGGGCAGCAGTGGTGTGGTCAGTGGAGGCCTAGTGGAAGGAGTGACCGCAGACAGGCATCGAAGGCCTAAAATAATAAAACATGGCTGTAGGCAATTTTAAATTGGTTCCAGGGGTACACGGGCAGCAGTGGTGTGGTCAGTGGAGGCCTAGTGGAAGGAGTGACCACAGACAGGCATCGAAGGCCTAAAAGTAATAACACATGGCTGTAGGCAATTTTAAATTGGTTCCAGGGGTACACGGGCAGCAGTGCCCTGGTCAGTGTAATAGTAGTTGAAAGAATGGACCGCAGACAGGCATCGAAGGCCTAAAATAAAAAAATTGGGCTGGCTGTAGGCAATTTTAAATTGGTTCCAGGGGTACACGGGCAGCAGTGGTGTGGTCAGTGGAGGCCTAGTGGAAGGAGTGACCGCAGACAGGCATCGAAGGCCTAAAATAATAGCACATGACTGTAGGCAATTTTAAATTGGTTCCAGGGGTACACGGGCAGCAGTGGTCTGGTCAGTGGAAGTCTAGTGGAAGGAGTGACCGCAGACAGGCTTCGAAGGCCTAACATAACAAACTTGGGCTGGCTGTAGGCACTTTTAAATTGGTTCCAGGGGTACATGGGCAGCAGTGTATGGTCAGTGGAAGTCTAGTGGAAGGAGTGACCGCAGACAGGCTTCCAAGGCCTAACATAACAAACTTGGGCTGGCTGTAGGCACTTTTAAATTGGTTCCAGGGGTACACGGGCAGCAGTGGTCTGGTCAGTGGAAGTCTAGTGGAAGGAGTGACCGCAGACAGGCTTCCAAGGCCTAACATAACAAACTTGGGCTGGCTGTAGGCACTTTTAAATTGGTTCCAGGGGTACACGGGCAGCAGTGGTCTGGTCTGTGGAAGTCTAGTGGAAGGAGTGACCGCAGACAGGCTTCGAAGGCCTAACATAATAACATAGGGCTGGCTGTAGGCACTTTTAAATTGGTTCCAGGGGTACACGGGCAGCAGTGGTCTGGTCAGTGGAAGTCTAGTGGAAGGAGTGACCGCAGACAGGCTTCGAAGGCCTAACATAACAAACTTGGGCTGGCTGTAGGCACTTTTAAATTGGTTCCAGGGGTACATGGGCAGCAGTGTATGGTCAGTGGAAGTCTAGTGGAAGGAGTGACCGCAGACAGGCTTCCAAGGCCTAACATAACAAACTTGGGCTGGCTGTAGGCATTTTTAAGTTGGTTCCAGGGGTACACGGGCAGCAGTGGTCTGGTCAGTGGAAGTCTAGTGGAAGGAGTGACCGCAGACAGGCTTCGAAGGCCTAACATAACAAACTTGGGCTGGCTGTAGGCACTTTTAAATTGGTTCCAGGGGTACACGGGCAGCAGTGGTCTGGTCAGTGGAAGTCTAGTGGAAGGAGTGACCGCAGACAGGCTTCCAAGGCCTAACATAACAAAATTGGGCTGGCTGTAGGCACTTTAAATTGGTTCCAGGGGTACATGGGCAGCAGTGTATGGTCAGTGGAAGTCTAGTGGAAGGAGTGACGGCAGACAGTCTTCGAAGGCCTAACATAACAAAATTGGGCTGACTGTAGGCACTTTTAAATTGGTTCCAGGGTAACACGGCCAGCAGTGGCCTGGTCAGTGTAGTAGTTGTAGAAAGAAGGGACCGCAGACAGGCTTCGAAGGCCTAACATAACAAAAATGTCAAAACAATGGTATTGTCAGTGCCAGGCATTGAAGGATGTCAGCGCCTAGACTACACATTGGTGAAGCTGTGAGAGATAATTTTGCTAGTGGTAGAGCACTGTTTGAGCTGGGGGGGGGAACTGTCTTGTGGCCGGCGGTACAGGCACAGGGCCCCTCATATTACAACGGTGTGTCTGACGTTGGGTGCGCACCACCACCGCCAGAGACACTTTATTGTACTATGAGGGACCCAGTGGCAGTGCCGTCGACCAAAAGCGGCCACACCCACCTCTTCAGACAAACAGCACTCTCAAGGGTCCAAGCGCAAAGTGGCGATAGCACGGCCCCGTGTGGGGAGTTTGGCCATTTCGTGAGGTGGAAACATGTCGTATGCTGGACAATCAGGTGAAGAAAATTACGAGATTGGAAAAGTCATTCAGAATAGTCCACAGGCAAGACCTTTTCATAGGAAAGCTAGGTGTCAGCCGGGCAGGGTGGGGCAAAAGATTTTGAAATCCAGTTGTGGTTCATTTTAATGAAGGTTAGATCATCTACATTTTGGGTAGCCAGACGAGTCCTTTTTTCTGTTAGTATTGAACCTGCAGCACTGAATACTCTTTCTGATAGGACACTAGCTGCCGGGCAAGCAAGCTCCTGCAATGCATATTCTGCCAATTCTGGCCAGGTGTCTAATTTGGATGCCCAGTAATCAAATGGGAATGACGGTTGAGGGAGAACGTCGATAAGGGATGAAAAATAGTTTGTAACCATACTGGACAAATGTTGTCTCCTGTCACTTTGAATTGATGCTGCAGTACCTGTCCTGTCTGCGGTCATAGAAAAATCACTCCACAACCTGGTCAGAAAACCCCTCTGGCCAACGCCACTTCTGATTTCTGCCCCTCTAACACCTCTGGTCTGCTGGCCCCTGGAGCTCGTGTGAGAACGATCACGGGCGCTGTGTGCAGGGAATGCCAGAAGCAAACGGTCAACAAGAGTTGATTGTTTTGTTGCTAATATTAGTTCCAAGTTCTCATGTGGCATAATATTTTGCAATTTGCCTTTATAGCGAGGATCAAGGAGGCAGGCCAACCAGTAATCGTCATCGTTCATCATTTTTGTAATGCGTGTGTCCCTTTTGAGGATACGCAAGGCATAATCCGCCATGTGGGCCAAAGTTCCCGTTGTCAAATCTGCGGTTGTGCTTGGTTGAGGGGCAGTTGCAGGCAAATCTACGTCACTTGTGTCCCTCAAAAAACCAGAACCCGGCCTTGCCACGCCACCAATTTCCCGTGCCCCCGGGAAAGCTTCCTCATTAAAAATATACTCATCCCCATCATCCTCCTCATCCTCCACCTCCTCTTCGCCCGGTACCTCGTCATGTACACTGCCCTGACCAGACAATCGCTGACTGTCATCAAGGCTTTCCTCTTCCTCTGGTGCAGACGCCTGATCCTTTATGTGCGTCAAACTTTGCATCAGCAGACGCATTAGGGGGATGCTCATGCTTATTATGGCGTTGTCTGCACTAACCAGCCGTGTGCATTCCTCAAAACACTGAAGGACTTGACACATGTCTTGAATCTTCGACCACTGCACACCTGACAACTCCATGTCTGCCATCCTACTGCCTGCCCGTGTATGTGTATCCTCCCACAAAAACATAACAGCCCGCCTCTGTTCGCACAGTCTCTGAAGCATGTGCAGTGTTGAGTTCCACCTTGTTGCAACGTCTATGATTAGGCGATGCTGGGGAAGGTTCAAAGAACGCTGATAGGTCTGCATACGGCTGGAGTGTACAGGCGAACGGCGGATATGTGCGCAAAGTCCACGCACTTTGAGGAGCAGGTCGGATAACCCCGGATAACTTTTCAGGAAGCACTGCACCACCAGGTTTAAGGTGTGAGCCAGGCAAGGAATGTGTTTCAGTTGGGAAAGGGAGATGGCAGCCATGAAATTCCTTCCGTTATCACTCACTACCTTGCCTGCCTCAAGATCTACAGTGCCCAGCCACGACTGCGTTTCTTGCTGCAAGAACTCGGACAGAACTTCCGCGGTGTGTCTATTGTCGCCCAAACACTTCATAGCCAATACAGCCTGCTGACGTATGCCAGTAGCTGCCCCATAATGGGAGACCTGGTGTGCAACAGTGGCAGGTGCGGATGGAGTGTTTGTGCGACTGCGGTCTGTGGACGAGCTCTTGCTTCTGCAGGAGGACGAGGAGGAGGAGGAGGAGGAGGGGGTGCGAACGGCTACAGACAACTGTTTACTAGACCGTGGGCTAGGCAGAACTGTCCCAAACTTGCTGTCCCCTGTGGACCCTGAATCCACCACATTTACCCAGTGTGCCGTGATGGACACGTAACGTCCCTGGCCATGCCTACTGGTCCATGCATCTGTTGTCAGGTGCACCTTTGTGCTCACAGATTGCCTGAGTGCATGGACGATGCGCTCTTTAACATGCTGGTGGAGGGCTGGGATGGCTTTTCTGGAAAAAAAGTGTCGACTGGGTAGCTCGTAGCGTGGTACAGCGTAGTCCATCAGGTCTTTGAAAGCTTCGCTTTCAACTAACCGGTAGGGCATCATCTCTAACGAGATTAGTCTAGCTATGTGGGCGTTCAAACCCTGTGTACGCGGATGCGAGGCTAAGTATTTCCTTTTTCTAACCATAGTCTCATGTAGGGTGAGCTGGACTGGAGAGATGGAGATCGTGGAACTAGCGGGGGTGCCGGTGGACATGGCAGACTGAGAGACGGTGGGAGATGGTATTGTTGCCGCCGGTGCCCTAGATGCAGTGTTTCCTACTACGAAACTGGTGATTCCCTGACCCTGACTGCTTTGGCCTGGCAAAGATACCTGCACAGATACAGCAGGTGGTGCGCTAAATGGTGGTCCTACACTGCCGGAAGGGATGTTGCGTTGATGACTAGCTTCATTGGCCGAGGGTGCAACAACCTTAAGGGACGTTTGGTAGTTAGTCCAAGCTTTCAAATGCATGGTGGTTAAATGTCTATGCATGCAACTAGTATTGAGACTTTTCAGATTCTGACCTCTGCTTAAGGAAGTAGAACATTTTTGACAGATGACTTTGCGCTGATCAATTGGATGTTGTTTAAAAAAATGCCAGACTGCACTCTTTCTAGCATCGGATACCTTTTCAGGCATTGCAGACTGAGCTTTAACCGGATGGCCACGCTGTCCTCCACCAGGTTTTGGCTTTGCCACGCGTTTTGGGCAAGATACGGGCCCGGCAGATGGAACCTGTGGCGATGTTGATGCCTGCTGCGGCCCCTCCTCCTCCTCTGCTTCAGAACTGCTGCCGCCTGCACCCTGTTCCCCCAATGGCTGCCAATCGGGGTCAAGAACTGGGTCATCTAATAACTCTTCTTGTACCTCCTGCGCAACTTCGTCTGTGTCACCGTGTCGTTCGGTGGTATAGCGTTAGTGATGGGGCAACATAGTCTCATCAGGGTCTGATTCTTGATCAGCACCCTGCGAGGGCAATGTTGTGGTCTGAGTCAAAGGACCAGCATAGTAGTCTGGCTGTGGCTGTGCGTCAGTGCACTCCATGTCAGATTCAATTTGTAATGGGCATGGACTGTTAACTGCTTCACTTTCTAAGCCAGGGACGGTATGTGTAAAGAGCTCCATGGAGTAACCCGTTGTGTCGCCTGCTGCATTCTTCTCTGTTGTTGTTTTTGCTGAAGAGGACAAGGAAGTGACTTGTCCCTGACCGTGAACATCCACTAACGACGCGCTGCTTTTACTTTTACCAGTTTCACGAGAGGAGGCAAAAGAGCTAGAGGCTGAGTCAGCAAGATAAGCCAAAACTTGCTCTTGCTGCTCCGGCTTTAAAAGCGGTTTTCCTAATCCCAGAAAAGGGAGCGTTCGAGGCCTTGTGTAGCCGGACGACGAACCTGGCTCCACAGCTCCAGACTTAGGTGCAATATTTTTTTCCCCACGACCACCTGATGCTCCACCACTACCACTACCCTCATTACCAGCTGACAATGAACGCCCCCGGCCACGACCTCTTCCACTAGACTTCCTCATTGTTTTAAAAACGTAACCAAACTAACGTTATTTGTTGCAGTCACACAACTTACACGGTGAGCTATAACTTCAGTATGATTTAGCTACCCCTTTACAGGTTGGTGAGACCACAGCGAAAATCAGGCCCAATGTTACACACTCTTTTTTTGGTGGCTGCAAATTAGAGAGATGCCCCACACGCAGGACTGTCACTGAAGCACAAATGTTAATATTAATGTCACACTATTATTATTTTTTTATTTTTATTTTTTTCAGGAACACTTTAGAAACCCCCCCCCAAAAAAAAAATTGATTTTTGCAGGGAGAATTTAGAAAACAAATGTAACAAACTATATGCTTTCTATGGGCCACTGAGTGAGAGATGACGCACACAGGAATCAGGAGTGGCACACAAGCCCAGAGGCCAATATTTTTCTACCAATGATTGATGGAGTTATTTTCTCTGGTAGATTTTGGAACCCAAATCAAGGAAAAAAAATATAGGCTTTCTATGGACCACAATTGGAGAGAGAGAGAGAGAGAGAGAGAGAGATGGCACACCCAGGAGTCAAGACTGGCACACAAGCAGAAAGGCCAATATTAATCTCCCACTGTTTTTTTTGGTTGTTTTTTTTTTTTTTTTTTCAGGGAGACTTTAGAAAAAAAAATAATAAAAAAAATATGATTTTATCAGGAAGAATTTAGAAACCAAATAAAATAAAATGATTTTTTCAGGGAGAATTTATAAAACAAATAAAAACAAAAATAGGCGTTCTATGGCCCACTGACTGAGAGATGACGCACACAGGAATCAGGAGTGGCACACAAGCCCAGAGGCCAATATTTTTCTACCAATGATTGATGGAGTTATTTTCTCTGGTAGATTTTGGAACCCAAATCAAGGAAAAAAAATATAGGCTTTCTATGGACCACAATTGGAGAGAGAGAGAGAGAGAGAGAGAGAGATGGCACACCCAGGAGTCAAGACTGGCACACAAGCAGAAAGGCCAATATTAATCTCCCACTGTTTTTTTTGGTTGTTTTTTTTTTTTTTTTTTCAGGGAGACTTTAGAAAAAAAAATAATAAAAAAAATATGATTTTATCAGGAAGAATTTAGAAACCAAATAAAATAAAATGATTTTTTCAGGGAGAATTTATAAAACAAATAAAAACAAAAATAGGCGTTCTATGGCCCACTGACTGAGAGATGACGCACACAGGAATCAGGAGTGGCACACAAGCCCAGAGGCCAATATTTTTCTACCAATGATTGATGGAGTTATTTTCTCTGGTAGATTTTGGAACCCAAATCAAGGAAAAAAAATATAGGCTTTCTATGGACCACAATTGGAGAGAGAGAGAGAGAGAGAGAGAGAGATGGCACACCCAGGAGTCAAGACTGGCACACAAGCAGAAAGGCCAATATTAATCTCCCACTGTTGTTTTTTTTTTTTTTTTTTTTTTTTTCAGGGAGACTTTAGAAAAAAAAATAATAAAAAAAATATGATTTTATCAGGAAGAATTTAGAAACCAAATAAAATAAAATGATTTTTTCAGGGAGAATTTATAAAACAAATAAAAACAAAAATAGGCGTTCTATGGCCCACTGACTGAGAGATGACGCACCCAGGAGTCAAGACTGGCACACAAGCAGAAAGGCCAATATTAATCTCCCACTGTTTTTTTTTTTTTTTTTTTTTTTTTCAGGGAGACTTTAGAAAAAAAAATAATAAAAAAAATATGATTTTATCAGGAAGAATTTAGAAACCAAATAAAATAAAATGATTTTTTCAGGGAGAATTTAGAAAACAAATAAAACCAAAAATAGGCGTTCTATGGCCCACTGACTGAGAGAGAGAGAGAGAGAGATGGAACGCTTAGTACTGGCACACAAGCCCAAAGGGCAATATTAATCTCCCTTTTTTTTTCCAGGGAGAATTTCTAAAACCCCAAAAAAAAAAAAAAATAGGCTTTCTATGGCCCACTATTTGTGAGAGAGATGGGACGCTCAGGACTGGCACAGATGGCACGCTCAGGACTGGCACAGAAGCCCAGAGGCCAATATTAATCTCCCTTTTTTTCTGGGAGAATTTATAAAACCAAAAAAATATTTAAATAGGCTTTCTATGGCCCACTATTTGTGAGAGAGATGGCACGCTCAGGACTGGCACAGATGGCACGCTCACAACTGGCACACAAGCCCAGAGGCCAATATTAATCTCCCTTTTTTCAGGGAAAATTTATAAAACCAAAAAAAAAATTAAATAGGCATTCTATGGCCCACTATTTGTGAGAGAGATGGCACGCTCAGGACTGGCACAGATGGCACGCTCACAACTGGCACACAAGCCCAGAGGCCAATATTAATCTCCCTTTTTTCAGGGAAAATTTATAAAACCAAAAAAAAAATTAAATAGGCTTTCTATGGCCCACTATTTGTGAGAGAGATGGCACGCTCAGGACTGGCACAGATGGCACGCTCACAACTGGCACACAAGCCCAGAGGCCAATATTAATCTCCCTTTTTTTCAGGGAGAATTTATAAAACCAAAAAAAAAATTAAATAGGCTTTCTATGGCCCACTATTTGTGAGAGAGATGGCACGCTCAGGGCTGGCACAGATGGCACGCTCAGGACTGGCACACAAGCCCAGAGGCCAATATTAATCTCCCTTTTTTTCAGGGAGAATTTATAAAACCCAAAAAAAAATAAAATAGGCTTTCTATGGCCCACTATTTGTGAGAGAGATGGCACACTCAGGACTGGCACACAAGCCCAAAGGCCAATATTAATCTCCCACTGTATTTTTATCAGGGAGAATTTATACACCCCACAAAAAAAAATACAGAAAAATGAAAAGGCTTTCTATGGCCCACTATGTGAGAGAGATGGCACACACAGGGATGGCACTCTAGCAGAAATGCCAAATTGCCAATCTTAATCTCCCACCAAAAAAAAACAAAAAAAAAAAACAGGGAATGTCCTACAATTACTATCTCCCTGCCTGCAGTAATCTCAGCCAGGTATGGCAGGCAGCTACTATCTCCCTGCCTGCAGTAATCTCAGCCAGGTATGGCAGGCAGCAATAAGGAGTGGACTGATGCACAAATGAAATAAAAAGTGTGGACAAACAAAAAAGATAGCTGTGCAGAAAGGAAGGAACAAGAGGATTTGTGCTTTGAAAAAAGCAGTTGGTTTGCACAGCGGCGTACACACAGCAATGCAGCTATCAGGGAGCCTTCTAGGGCAGCCCAATGAGCTACAGCGCTGAGGGGAAAAAAAAAAAAAAAAAAACTTCCACTGTCCCTGCACACCGAGGGTGGTGTTGGACAGTGCAAATCGCTGCAGCACAAGCGGTTTTGTGGTTAATGGACCCTGCCTAACGCTATCCCTGCTTCTGACAAAGCGGCAGCAACCTCTCCCTAAGCTCAGATCAGCAGCAGTAAGATGGCGGTCGGCGGGAACGCCTCTTTATAGCCCCTGTGACGTCGCAGACAGCAAGCCAATCACTGCAATGCCCTTCTCTAAGATGGTGGGGACCAGGACCTATGTCATCACGCTGCCCACACTCTGCGTTTACCTTCATTGGCTGAGAAATGGCGCTTTTCGCGTCATTGAAACGCGACTTTGGCGCGAAAGTCGCGTACCGCATGGCCGACCCCGCACAGGGGTCGGATCGGGTTTCATGAAACCCCGACTTAGCCAAAAGTCGGCGACTTTTGAAAATGTTCGACCCGTTTCGCTCAACCCTAATCTCCAGCTCTCCAGTCCAGCTCACCCTACATGAGACTATGGTTAGAAAAAGGAAGTACTTAGCCTCGCATCCACGTACACAGGGTTTGAACGCACACATAGCTAGACTAATCTCGTTAGAGATGATGCCCTACCGGTTAGTTGAAAGCGAAGCTTTCAAAGCCCTGATGGACTACGCTGTACCACGCTACGAGCTACCCAGTCGACACTTTTTTTCCAGAAAAGCCATCCCAGCCCTCCACCAGCATGTTAAAGAGCGCATCGTCCATGCACTCAGGCAATCTGTGAGCACAAAGGTGCACCTGACAACAGATGCATGGACCAGTAGGCATGGCCAGGGACGTTACGTGTCCATCACGGCACACTGGGTAAATGTGGTGGATGCAGGGTCCACAGGGGACAGCAAGTTTGGGACAGTTCTGCCTAGCCCACGGTCTAGGAAACAATTGGCTGTAGCCGTTCGCACCCCCTTCTCCTCCTCTTCGTCCTCCTGCAGAAGCGAGAGCTCGTCCACAGACCGCAGTCGCACAACCACTCCATCTGCAGCTGCCACTGTTGCACACCAGGTCTCCCATTATGGGGCAGCTACTGGCAAACGTCAGCAGGCTGTATTGGCTATGAAGTGTTTGGGCGACAACAGACACACCGCGGAAGTTCTGTCCGAGTTCTTGCAGAAAGAAACGCAGTCGTGGCTGGGCACTGTAGATCTTGAGGCAGGCAAGGTAGTGAGTGATAACGGAAGGAATTTCATGGCTGCCATCTCCCTTTCCCAACTGAAACACATTCCTTGCCTGGCTCACACCTTAAACCTGGTGGTGCAGTGCTTCCTGAAAAGTTATCCGGGGTTATCCGACCTGCTCCTCAAAGTGCGTGGACTTTGCTCACATATCCGCCGTTCGCCCGTACACTCCAGCCGTATGCAGACCTATTAGCGTTCTTTGAACCTTCCCCAGCATTGCCTAATCATAGACGTTGCAACAAGGTGGAACTCAACACTGCACATGCTTCAGAGACTGTGTGAACAGAGGCGGGCTGTTATGTTTTTGTGGGAGGATACACATACACGGGCAGGCAGTAGGATGGCAGACATGGAGTTGTCAGGTGTGCAGTGGTCGAAGATTCAAGACATGTGTCAAGTCCTTCAGTGTTTTGAGGAATGCACACGGCTGGTTAGTGCAGACAACGCCATAATAAGCATGAGCATCCCCCTAATGCGTCTGCTGATGCAAAGTTTGACGCACATAAAGGATCAGGCGTCTGCAGCTGAGGAAGAGGAAAGCCTTGATGACAGTCAGCCATTGTCTGGCCAGGGCAGTGTACAGGACGAGGTAGCGGGCGAAGAGGAGGAGGAGGACGAGGAGGATGATGGGGATGATTATATTTTTAATGAGGAAGCTTTTCCGGGGCCACTGGAAATTGGTGGCGCGGCAAGGCCGGGTTCTGGTTTTTTGACGGACACAAGTGACGTGGATTTGCCTGAAACTGCCCCTCAACCAAGCACAACCGCAGATTTGAGAACTGGAACTTTGGCCCACATGGCGGATTATGCCTTACGTATCCTCAAAAGGGACACACGCATAACTAAAATGATGAATGATGACGATTACTGGTTGGCCTGCCTCCTTGATCCTCGCTATAAAGGCAAATTGCAAAATATAATGCCACATGAGAACTTGGAACTAATATTAGCAACCAAACAATCAACTCTTGTTGACCGTTTGCTTCTGGCATTCCCTGCACACAGCGCCCGTGATCGTTCTCACACGAGCTGCAGGGGCCAGCAGACCAGAGGAGTTAGAGGGGCAGAAATCAGAAGTGGCGTTGGCCAGAGGGGTTTTCTGACCAGGTTGTGGAGTGATTTTGCTATGACCGCAGACAGGACAGGTACTGCAGCATCAATTCAAAGTGACAGGAGACAACATTTGTCCAGTATGGTTACAAACTATTTTTCATCCCTTATCGATGTTCTCCCTCAACCGTCATTCCCATTTGATTACTGGGCATCAAAATTAGACACCTGGCCAGAATTGGCAGAATATGCATTGCAGGAGCTTGCTTGCCCGGCAGCTAGTGTCCTATCAGAAAGAGTATTCAGTGCTGCAGGTTCAATACTAACAGAAAAAAGGACTCGTCTGGCTACCCAAAATGTAGATGATCTAACCTTCATTAAAATGAACCACAACTGGATTTCGAAATCTTTTGCCCCACCTTGCCCGGCTGACACCTAGCTTTCCTATGAAAAGGTCTTGCCTGTGGACTATTCTGAATGCCTTTTCCAATCTCGTAATTTTCTGCACCTGATTGTCCAGCATACGACATGTTTACACCTCACTAAATGGCCAAACTCCCCACACGGGGCCGTGGTATCGACACTTGGCGACAGCACCTGTGAGAGTGCAGTTTGTCTGAAGAGGTGGGTGAGCCCGCTTTTGGTCGACGGCACTGCCACTGGGTCCCTCCTAGTACAATAAAGTGTCTCTGGCGGTGGTGGTGCGCACCCAACGTCAGACACACCGTTGTAATATGAGGGGCCCTGGGCCTGTACCGCCCGCCACAAGACAGTTTCCCCCCACCCCAGCTCAAACAGTGCTCTACCACTTGCAAAATTATCTCACAGCTCCACCAATGTTTAGTCTATGCGCTGACATCCTTCAATGCCTGCCACTGACAATACCATTGTATTGACATTTTTGTTATGTTAGGCCTTCGATGCCTGTCTGTGGTCACTCCTTCCACTAGGCCTCCACTGACCACACCACTGCTGCCCGTGTACCCCTGTAACCAATTTAAAATTGCCTACAGCCATGTGTTATTATTTTAGGCCTTCGATGCCTGTCTGCGGTGACTCCTTCCACTAGGCCTCCACTGACCACACCACTGCTGCCCGTGTACCCCTGGAACCAATTTAAAATTGCCTACAGCCATGTGTTATTATTTTAGGCCTTCGATGCCTGTCTGCGGTCACTCCTTCCACTAGGCCTCCACTGACCACACCACTGCTGCCCGTGTACCCCTGGAACCAATTTAAAATTGCCTACAGCCATGTGTTATTATTTTAGGCCTTCGATGCCTGTCTGCGGTCACTCCTTCCACTAGGCCTCCACTGACCACACCACTGCTGCCCGTGTACCCCTGGAACCAATTTAAAATTGCCTACAGCCATGTGTTATTATTTTAGGCCTTCGATGCCTGTCTGCGGTCACTCCTTCCACTAGGCCTCCACTGACCACACCACTGCTGCCCGTGTACCCCTGGAACCAATTTAAAATTGCCTACAGCCATGTGCTATTATTTTAGGCCTTCGATGCCTGTCTGCGGTCACTCCTTCCACTAGGCCTCCACTGACCACACCACTGCTGCCCGTGTACCCCTGGAACCAATTTAAAATTGCCTATAGCCATGTGTTATTATTTTAGGCCTTCGATGCCTGTCTGCGGTCACTCCTTCCACTAGGCCTCCACTGACCACACCACTGCTGCCCGTGTACCCCTGGAACCAATTTAAAATTGCCTACAGCCATGTGTTATTATTTTAGGCCTTCGATGCCTGTCTGCGGTCACTCCTTCCACTAGGCCTCCACTAACCACACCACTGCTGCCCGTGTACCCCTGGAACCAATTTAAAATTGCCTACAGCCATGTGCTATTATTTTAGGCCTTCGATGCCTGTCTGCGGTCACTCCTTCCACTAGGCCTCCACTGACCACACCACTGCTGCCCGTGTACCCCTGGAACCAATTTAAAATTGCCTATAGCCATGTGTTATTATTTTAGGCCTTCGATGCCTGTCTGCGGTCACTCCTTCCACTAGGCCTCCACTGACCACACCACTGCTGCCCGTGTACCCCTGGAACCAATTTAAAATTGCCTACAGCCATGTGTTATTATTTTAGGCCTTCGATGCCTGTCTGCGGTCACTCCTTCCACTAGGCCTCCACTAACCACACCACTGCTGCCCGTGTACCCCTGGAACCAATTTAAAATTGCCTACAGCCATGTGTTATTATTTTAGGCCTTCGATGCCTGTCTGCGGTCACTCCTTCCACTAGGCCTCCACTGACCACACCACTGCTGCCCGTGTACCCCTGGAACCAACATCAGAAAATATAAAAATAAGTATTTTGCTTATAAAAAAGAAAATACTGGAGAGATATCAAATGCAGACATTTTAACATTAAAAACAAACACATACAACAAAAATCTGGTACAGTACTAAAAATGGCCACCAGCTACAATAACTTTCTCCTGCAAGTAGTTAACTGAAAGGTTTTTTCAATTTTAAACACAGATATGGCATCCACCGAGTGTTGTCCTGTCGCGTCTTCTTTATATTATTGCCAAGAAGATGCAAAACAATGAAAATAATAAAATCATTATTTACCAAAAAAATAGAGTAAGTCAAAACCACATTGCAAATAAACATTCATTACAAATAAAGAAGCAGGGCGCGTCCGAGGGTGAGTATATACCTAATAAGAATATAATCACCCTCGGACGCGCCCTGCTTCTTTCCGACAGCCTTCCTTCCTAAGAATCAGCCCTTCCGTGGTGTAGAGAGAGGGTTTGTTACACTCCAAGGTGTTCCCCAGGTTGCCTTTCCTGAGCTTCGATCTACCGGCTCTCGTTTAGTAGTTGTTGGAAACTACGCTGCATTAGGCCTACAAATTGGGTATGGGGTGTAGAGAGATGGTGTGTTCCACTCCAAGGTGTTCCCCAGGTTGCCTTTCCTGAGCTTCGATCTTCCGGCTCTCGTTTAGTAGTTGTTGGAAACTACGCTGCATTAGGCCTACAAATTGGGTATGGGGTGTAGAGAGATGGTGTGTTCCACTCCAAGGTGTTCCCCAGGTTTCCTCGCCAATGCTTCGATCATCATGCTCTCATTTAGTAGTTGTTGGAAACTACGCTGCATTAGGCCTACAAATTGGGTATGGGGTGTAGAGAGATGGTGTGTTCCACTCCAAGGTGTTCCCCAGGTTTCCTCTCCATTGCTTCGATCTTCATGCTCTCGTTTAGTAGTTGTTGGAACTACGCTGCATTAGGCCTACAAATTGGGTATGGGGTGTAGAGAGATGGTGTGTTACACTCCAAGGTGTTCCCCAGGTTTCCTCTCCATTGCTTCGATCTTCCGGCTCTCGTTTAGTAGTTGTTGGAAACTACGCTGCATTAGGCCTACAAATTGGGTATGGGGTGTAGAGAGATGGTGTGTTACACTCCAAGGTGTTCCCCAGGTTTCCTCTCCATTGCTTTGATCTTCCGTCTCTCGTTTAGTAGTTGTTGGAAACTACGCTGCATTAGGCCTACAAATTGGGTATGGGGTGTAGAGAGATGGTGTGTTCCACTCCAAGGTGTTCCCCAGGTTGCCTTTCCTGAGCTTCGATCTTCCGGCTCTCGTTTAGTAGTTGTTGGAAACTACGCTGCATTAGGCCTACAAATTGGGTATGGGGTGTAGAGAGATGGTGTGTTCCACTGTAGAGAGATGGTGTGTTCCACTCCAAGGTGTTCCCCAGGTTTCCTCGCCAATGCTTCGATCATCATGCTCTCGTTTAGTAGTTGTTGGAAACTACGCTGCATTAGGCCTACAAATTGGGTATGGGGTGTAGTGAGATGGTGTGTTCCACTCCAAGGTGTTCCCCAGGTTTCCTCTCCATTGCTTCGATCTTCATGCTCTCGTTTAGTAGTTGTTGGAAACTACGCTGCATTAGGCCTACAAATTGGGTATGGGGTGTAGAGAGATGGTGTGTTACACTCCAAGGTGTTCCCCAGGTTTCCATTCCATTGCTTCGATCTTCCGGCTCTCGTTTAGTAGTTGTTGGAAACTACGCTGCATTAGGCCTACAAATTGGGTATGGGGTGTAGAGAGATGGTGTGTTACACTCCAAGGTGTTCCCCAGGTTTCCTCTCCATTGCTTCGATCTTCCGGCTCTCGTTTAGTTGTTGTTGGAAACTACGCTGCATTAGGCCTACAAATTGGGTATGGGGTGTAGAGAGATGGTGTGTTACACTCCAAGGTGTTCCCCAGGTTTCCTCTCCATTGCTTCGATCTTCCGGCTCTCGTTTAGTAGTTGTTGGAAACTACGCTGCATTGGGCCTACAAATTGGGTATGGGGTGTAGAGAGATGGTGTGTTCCACTCCAAGGTGTTCTCCAGGTTGCCTTTCCTGAGCTTCGATCTGCCAGCTCTCGTTTAGTAGTTGTTGGAAACTACGCTGCATTAGGCCTACAAATTGGGTATGGGGTGTAGAGAGATGGTGTGTTCCACTGTAGAGAGATGGTGTGTTCCACTCCAAGGTGTTCCCCAGGTTTCCTCGCCAATGCTTCGATCATCATGCTCTCGTTTAGTAGTTGTTGGAAACTACGCTGCATTAGGCCTACAAATTGGGTATGGGGTGTAGAGAGATGGTGTGTTCCACTCCAAGGTGTTCCCGAGGTTTCCTCGCCAATGCTTCGATCATCATGCTCTCGTTTAGTAGTTGTTGGAAACTGCGCTGCATTAGACCTACAAATTGGGTATGGGGTGTAGAGAGATGGTGTGTTCCACTCCAAGGTGTTCTCCAGGTTGCCTTTCCTGAACTTCTATCTTCAGGCTCTCATTAAATTGTGGTTAAACGGAACAACTGCATTTGGCGTACTAGTTGGTTTGGGGCCTACTATCGGTGTCTGCCGCTCCTTCCTGTTCTCCTGGTTTCCTGTCCTGAAATTCCGTTTTCAGGCGCTCGTTAATTAGTTGTTAATGTTAGACTGCATTTGGCCTACTAGTTGGGTTGGGGCCTACTACCGGTGTCTGCCACTCCTTGCTGTTCTCCTCCACTGAACAAAGCTGTGCCGCCTGTTTACTACTGTTGCCAATTTTGAACTGCATTTCGACTACTTACTGATTTGGGCCTACTCTCTGTGTCAGCCTCTCATTCCAGTTGTCCTCCACTGCAATGCCCCCTGATTAGTCCTGTGTTACCAATTTTGAACTGCATTTAGCCCACTTTATTCTTTGGGCCTATATCTGTGTTTCCTCCTCATCCTGCCCATTGCCCAGCCAGTGATAGATGAGTCTGCTGGTACGTTGACCCATAACGCAACATTTCCCGTGCACGCTACACAGCAAGATTGTGACCCTGCTGAAAGTCAGGTCCCCCTTCCCGCATACCATACCACCTTACACGGGGACAAACAGGAAGGTGCAGATGAAAGTGCAGGTTCCTTCATCAGGTGGGGGGAGGAATACTAGTTGGCGACGTCACTGGCACAGGGCCTCTCATGGTACGCAAAAGTGTTGCTGCCGGTGGGAGGCGCCCCTGCCGTGCAAACACACCGCTGTACTTTGAGGGGCCCTGTGCCAGTGCCAATGCCAACGAGTGGGCCCCCCCTGCTTGCTCAGGTTCACAGCACTTGCAAAGTTGAAATACTTACCTCTCCCTGCTCCACTGCCGTGACGTGGTCCAGATTTCCTGGGCCCACTAATTACTTGAACCAGCCCTACCCACCACAACTTTAGCCAAATGACCCCCAATTTCAAATGCCTTCCAATTATTATAAGGTAAATTACGCTTGACAAGCTTCATTATGAAGAATGGATGGTTTTGACATTAAAATGGGCACTCTAGGTGTTTTCCTGGCCCCCACTCACTGCCGACTATGCTGCCCCATTGACTTGCATTGGGTTTCGTGTTTCGGTCGATCCCGACTTTACGTCATAATCGGCCGATTTCACTCGACCCGACTTTTAAGATAGTCGGGTTTCGCGAAACCCGGCTCGACTCTAAAAAGGTCAAGGTCGCTCAACTCTACTCTCCATGGCTTCGATCTTCATGCTCTCGTTTAGTAGTTGTTGGAAACTACGCTGCATTAGGCCTAGAAATTGGGTATGGGGTGTAGAGAGATGGTGTGTTACACTCCAAGGTGTTCCCCAGGTTTCCTCTCCATTGCTTCGATCTTCATGCTCTCGTTTAGTAGTTGTTGGAAACTACACTGCATTAGGCCTACAAATTGGGTATGGGGTGTAGAGAGATGGTGTGTTCCACTCCAAGGTGTTCTCCAGGTTGCCTTTCCTTAGCTTCGATCTTCATGCTCTCGTTTAGTAGTTGTTGGAAACTACGCTGCATTAGGCCTACAAATTGGGTATGGGGTGTAGAGAGATGGTGTGTTCCACTCCAAGGTGTTCTCCAGGTTGCCTTTCCTGAGCTTCGATCTTCATGCTCTCGTTTAGTAGTTGTTGGAAACTACGCTGCATTAGGCCTACAAATTGGGTATGGGGTGTAGAGAGATGGTGTGTAACACTCCAAGGTGTTCCTCAGGTTTCGTCCACATTGCTTCGATCTTCCTGCTCTCGTTTAGTAGTTGTAGAAAACTACACTGCATTAGGCCTACAAATTGGGTATGGGGTGTAGAGAGATGGTGTGTTCCACTCCAAGGTGTTCCCCAGGTTTCCTCTCCATTGCTTTGTTCTTCATGCTCTCGTTTAGTATTGTTGGAAACTACACTGCATTAGGCCTACAAATTGGGTATGGGGTGTAGAGAGATGGTGTGTTCCACTCCAAGGTGTTCTCCAGGTTGCCTTTCCTGAGCTTCGATCTTCCGGCTCTCGTTTAGTAATTGTTGGAAACTACGCTGCATTAGGCCTACAAATTGGGTATGGGGTGTAGAGAGATGGTGTGTTACACTCCAAGGTGTTCCCCAGGTTTCCTCTCCATTGCTTCAATCTTCATGCTCTCGTTTAGTAGTTGTTGGAAACTACACTGCATTAGGCCTACAAATTGGGTATGGGGTGTAGAGAGATGGTGTGTTACACTCCAAGGTGTTCCCCAGGTTTCCTCTCCATTGCTTCGATCTTCATGCTCTCGTTTAGTAGTTGTTGGAAACTACACTGCATTAGGCCTACAAATTGGGTATGGGGTGTAGAGAGATGGTGTGTTACACTCCAAGGTGTTCCCCAGGTTGCCTTTCCTGAGCTTCGATCTTCCGGCTCTCGTTTAGTAGTTGTTGGAAACTACGCTGCATTAGGCCTACAAATTGGGTATGGGGTGTAGAGAGATGGTGTGTTCCACTCCAAGGTGTTCCCCAGGTTTCCTCTCCATTGCTTCAATCTTCATGCTCTCGTTTAGTAGTTGTTGGAAACTACACTGCAGTAGGCCTACAAATTGGGTATGGGGTGTAGAGAGATGGTGTGTGACACTACAAGGTGTTCCCCAGGTTTCCTCTCCATTGCTTCGATCTTTATTCTCTCGTTGAGTAGTTGTTGGAAACTACGCTGCATTAGGCCTACAAATTGGGTATGGGGTGTAGAGAGATGGTGTGTTCCACTCCAAGGTGTTCCCCAGGTTTCCTCTCCATTGCTTTGATCTTCATGCTCTCGTTTAGTATTGTTGGAAACTACACTGCATTAGGCCTACAAATTGGGTATGGGGTGTAGAGAGATGGTGTGTTACACTCCAAGGTGTTCTCCAGGTTGCCTTTCCTGAGCTTCGATCTTCCGGCTCTCATTTTGTAGTTGTTGGAAACTACGCTGCATTAGGCCTACAAATTGGGTATGGGGCGTAGAGAGATGGTGTGTTCCCCTCCAAGGTGTTCCCCAGGTTTCCTCTCCATTGCTTCGATCTTCATGCTCTCGTTTAGTAGTTGTTGGAAACTACACTGCATTAGGCCTACAAATTGGGTATGGGGTGTAGAGAGATGGTGTGTTACACTCCAAGGTGTTCCTCAGGTTTCCTCTCCATTGCTTCGATCTTCATGCTCTCGTTTAGTAGTTGTTGGAAACTACGCTGCATTAGGCCTACAAATTGGTTATGGGGTGTAGAGAGATGGTGTGTTACACTCCAAGGTGTTCCCCAGGTTTCCTCTCCATTGCTTCGATCTTCATGCTATCGTTTAGTAGTTGTTGGAAACTACACTGCATTAGGCCTACAAATTGGGTATGGGGTGTAGAGAGATGGTGTTTTCCACTCCAAGGTGTTCTCCAGGTTGCCTTTCCTGAGCTTCGATCTTCATGCTCTCGTTTAGTAGTTGTTGGAAACTACACTGCATTAGGCCTACAAATTGGGTATGGGGTGTAGAGAGATGGTGTGTTCCACTCCAAGGTGTTCTCCAGGTTGCCTTTCCTGAGCTTCGATCTTCATGCTCTCGTTTAGTAGTTGTTGGAAACTACACTGCATTAGGCCTACAAATTGGGTATGGGGTGTAGACACATGGTGTGTTACACTCCAAGGTGTTCCCCAGGTTTCGTCCACATTGCTTCGATCTTCCGACTCTCGTTTAGTAGTTGTTGAAAACTACACTGCATTAGGCCTACAAATTGGGTATGGGGTGTAGAGAGATGGTGTGTTACACTCCAAGGTGTTCTCCAGGTTGCCTTTTCTGAACTTCTATCTTCAGGCTCTCATTAAATTGTAGTTAAATGGAACTACTGCATTTGGCGTACTAGTTGGTTTGGGGCCTACTATCGGTGTCTGCCACTCCTTGCTGTTCTCCTGGTTTCCTGTCCTGAAATTCCATTTTCAGGCTCTCGTTAAGTAGTTGTTAATGTTAGACTGCATTTGGCCTACTAGTTGGGTTGGGACCTACTATCGGTGTCTGCCACTCCTTGCTGTTCTCCTCCACTGAACAAAGCTGTGCCGCCTGTTTACTACGGTTGCCAATTTTGAACTGCATTTCGACTACTTACTGATTTGGGCCTATTCTCTGTGTCAGCCTCTCATTCCAGTTGTCCTCCACTGCAATGCCCCCTGGTTAGTCCTGTGTTACCAATTTTGAACTGCATTTAGCCCACTTTATTCTTTGGGCCTATATCTGTGTTTCCTCCTCATCCTGCCCATTGCCCAGCCAGTGATAGATGAGTCTGCTGGTACATTGACCCATAACGCAAAATTCCCCGTGCACGCTACACAGCAAGATTGTGACCCTGCTGAAAGTCAGGTTCCCCTTCCCGCATACCATACCACCTTACACGGGGACAAAGAGGAAGGTGCAGATGAAAGTGCAGGTTCCTTCATCAGGTGGGGGGAGGAATACTAGTTGGCGACGTCACTGGCACAGGGCCTCTCATAGTACGCAAAAGTGTTGCTGCCGGTGGGAGGCGCCCCCGCCGTGCAAACACACCGCTGTACTTTGAGGGGCCCTGTGCCAGTGCCAATGCCAACGAGTGGGCCCCCCCTGCTTGCTCAGGATCACAGCACTTGCAAAGTTGAAATACTTACCTCTCCCTGCTCCACTGCCGTGACGTGGTCCAGATTTACTGGGCCCACTAATTACTTGAACCAGCCCTACCCCCCACAACTTTAGCCAAATGACCCCCAATTTCAAATGCCTTCCAATTATTATAAGGTAAATTACGATTGACAAGCTTCTGTAACAAGAATGGATGTTTTTGCCATTAAAATGGGCAGTGTAGGTGTTTTCCTGGCCTCCACTCACTGCCGACTATGCTCCCCCATTGACTTGCATTGGGTTTCGTGTTTCGGGCGATACCCGACTTTTCGCCATAATCGGCCGATTCCACTCGACTCGACTTTCGCGAAACACGACTCGACTCTAAAAAGGTCAAGGTCGCTCAGCCCTAGCCTCGAGTGGTTATTAGAGATGAGCAAATCTCTTGAAAGTCAATTTGATCCAGTTCACTCAAATTTGGCAAATTAGGAGATTGTTTGGTCCTAATTGAAACTGTCATGATTGCAGTTAGAACAGGGAGCAGAAAAATCTTTATCTTCTCCTTTCCTCACCTGTTCTGCCGCCTCTGCCGAAGCTTCAAACCTCTTAGCACCGATCACTGAAGCCGCTCCATTCCAGCTCCATGGCCAATCTGATAACTGTGATTGGTCTTACATGGTCACAGGGTAGGGGGTGAAGTGATGCACATCATGATATGAACATATGAAGCTGTAATGGAGACACCACCCATGAAAAAAAACACTGAACTGAAAGATAGGAGCGGGCAGAACAGATGAAAGGGGATAAAGTTTTTAATAAGTTTAACCTTTTCTTGATCCTCAGTAGAATCTAATCTTTTTTGGATTCATATTTATCAAATCCCCAAATTGTCGGATTCTGGCATATCCACATTTTTGTGGAAATTCATAATCAATCATAATTCATATCATCTCTCATCAGCCTAACCCTGTTTTTAAACCCTTTCTGACGTTTGTCATAATAATATGTCCCTGCATCCTGAGCCTATCTGATTAGGGATGTATTATTACTGCATGGCGATCGTCCGTGCACACGGATTGTGTGTGGGCGATCGTCGCCAGGTGTCAGCTGATTTTGAGAGTACATTTCAAAAACTTGACCTGCACATCCCAACATAGACTGAGTGTAAACAGGTGCTGAACCCAGAGTCGCCAACTCGTATATAGTTAAGTAAATAGGGCAGCACACTGCAGCGCCAAAACATGCAAACTTGAAAACACGAAATTTGAACTGCATTACTGCACTAGAAATATGAAAAATGAGAGCTTTTAGCGCATAAAAATGGCCAATTTTATGTGTATCTCGTAGCCACTTTACGGCATCTCTCTTATACGAGGTCCTACGCTTGACCTACCTCGCTGAGAATAAACGTCTCCATCTGAATGGGTACATGTGAAACCTCTTCAGAGAGAGATGCCGTAAAGTGGCTACGAGGTACACATAAAATTGGCCATTTTTATGCGCTAAAAGCTCTCATTTTTCATATATCTAGTGCAGTAATGCAGTTCAAATTTCGTGTTTTCAAGTTTGCATGTTTTGGCGCTGCAGTGTGCTGCCCTATTTACTTAGCTGATTTTGAGAGTTGACACTCGGCACTAAGTGCTAGGAGCGGTCACACACCACTCCCGGCACTTTAATCCCCTAAATGTTGTGATCAAAAGTAATTGCAGCATTCTTGGGAGCTGGCAGAGGTGGTGACCTGATGTTGTCGTGATGACATCCGGGTCGCCAGAGCAAGGAAACTTTCTGATCATGCGCAGTGCTTGATCAGCAACTTTCTCTGTCAGTGCAGAGTCAGGTGCTGCATCCCCATGCTGTACAAGTGATCAGCCTGCAAAAAATAATAGGCACTAGGGTTGAGCGACCTTGACCTTTTTAGAGTCGAGCCGTGTTTCGCGAAACCCGACTATCTTAGAAGTCGAGTCGAGTGGAATCGGCCGATTATGGCGAAAAGTCGGGTATCGCCCGAAACACGAAACCCAATGCAAGTCAATGGGTAAGCATAGTCGGCAGTGAGTGGAGGCCAGGAAAACACCTACACTGCCCATTTTAATGGCAAAAACATCCATTCTTGTTAAAGAAGCTTGTCAATCGTAATTTACCTTATAATAATTGGAAGGCATTTGAAATTGGGGGTCATTTGGCTAAAGTTGTGGGGGGTAGGGCTGGTTCAAGTAATTAGTGGGCCCAGTAAATCTGGACCACGTCACGGCAGTGGAGCAGGGAGAGGTAAGTATTTAAACTTTGCAATTGCTGTGATCCTGAGCAAGCAGGGGGGGCCCACTCGTTGGCATTGGCACTGGCACAGGGCCCCTCAAAGTACAGCGGTGTGTTTGCATGGCGGGGGCGCCTCCCACCGGCAGCAACACTTTTGCGTACTATGAGAGGCCCTGTGCCAGTGACGTCGCCAACTAGTATTCCTCCCCCCACCTGATGAAGGAACCTGCACTTTCATCTGCACCTTCCTCTTTGTCCCCGTGTAAGGTGGTATGGTATGCGGGAAGAGGAACCTGACTTTCAGCAGGGTCACAATCTTGCTGTGTAGCGTGCACGGGGAATTTTGCGTTATGGGTCAATGTACCAGCAGACTCATCTATCACTGGCTGGGCAATGGGCAGGATGAGGAGGAAACACAGATATAGGCCCAAAGAATAAAGTTGGCTAAATGCAGTTCAAAATTGGTAACACAGGACTAACCAGGGGGCATTGCAGTGGAGGACAACTGGAATGAGAGGCTGACACAGAGAGTAGGCCCAAATCAGTAAGTAGTCGAAATGCAGTTCAAAATTGGCAACCGTAGTAAACAGGCGGCACAGCTTTGTTCAGTGGAGGAGAACAGCAAGGAGTGGCAGACACCGATAGTAGGCCCCAACCCAACTAGTAGGCCAAATGCAGTCTAACATTAACAACTACTTAACGAGAGCCTGAAAATGGAATTTCAGGACAGGAAACCAGGAGAACAGCAAGGAGTGGCAGACACCGATAGTAGGCCCCAAACCAACTAGTACGCCAAATGCAGTAGTTCCATTTAACTACAATTTAATGAGAGCCTGAAGATAGAAGTTCAGAAAAGGCAACCTGGAGAACACCTTGGAGTGGAACACACCATCTCTCTACACCCCATACCCAATTTGTAGGCCTAATGCAGTGTAGTTTCCAAGAACTACTAAACGAGAGCCGGAAGATCGAAGCTCAGGAAAGGCAACCTGGAGAACACCTTGGAGTGGAACACACCATCTCTCTACACCCCATACCCAATTTGTAGGCCTAATGCAGTGTAGTTTCCAAGAACTACTAAACGAGAGCCGGAAGATCGAAGCTCAGGAAAGGCAACCTGGAGAACACCTTGGAGTGGAACACACCATCTCTCTACACCCCATACCCAATTTGTAGGCCTAATGCAGTGTAGTTTCCAAGAACTACTAAACGAGAGCCGGAAGATCGAAGCTCAGGAAAGGCAACCTGGAGAACACCTTGGAGTGGAACACACCATCTCTCTACACCCCATACCCAATTTGTAGGCCTAATGCAGCGTAGTTTCCAACAACTACTAAACGAGAGCATGAAGATCGAAGCATTGGCGAGGAAACCTGGGGAACACCTTGGAGTGGAACACACCATCTCTCTACACCCCATACCCAATTTGTAGGCCTAATGCAGTGTAGTTTCCAAGAACTACTAAACGAGAGCCGGAAGATCGAAGCTCAGGAAAGGCAACCTGGAGAACACCTTGGAGTGGAACACACCATCTCTCTACACCCCATACCCAATTTGTAGGCCTACTGCAGTGTAGTTTCCAAGAACTACTAAACGAGAGCCGGAAGATCGAAGCTCAGGAAAGGCAACCTGGAGAACACCTTGGAGTGGAACACACCATCTCTCTACACCCCATACCCAATTTGTAGGCCTAATGCAGTGTAGTTTCCAAGAACTACTAAACGAGAGCCGGAAGATCGGAGCTCAGGAAAGGTAACCTGGAGAACACCTTGGAGTGGAACACACCATCTCTCTACACCCCATACCCAATTTGTAGGCCTAATGCAGTGTAGTTTCCAACAACTACTAAACGAGAGCATTAAGATCGAAGCAATGGCGAGGAAACCTGGGGCACACCTTGGGGAGGCAGACACCGTTAGTAGGCCCTACCAAAGTTGTACCCCCAATGCAGTTTTAAAATTCCTAGAGGCTGAAAACAAGACTATTGACGCTCAGCTTTTTTCAAAGGAACACAGCTGAATTGAGTGGCGCAGACAGACACAGGTAGTAGGACTTAACCCAAAAATGTGGCTCACTGCAGCTTAAAAAAGTTACAGGGGTACACAAGCAGCAGTGCTCTGGGCAGTGGAGGACAATTTCAATAGTGGACCGCAGACAGACTTTGTACGCCTACTATTAAAAAATGGATGCTCAATGCAATTAAAAATAGGTTCCAGGGGTCCACGGGCAGCAGTGGTGTGGTCAGTGGACGAGTATTGGAAGGAGGGACCACAGACAGGCGTAGTAGGCCTAACATAACAAAATTAGGCTGTAGACACTGTAAAATTGGTTCCAGGGGTACACGGGCAGCAGTGGTGTGGTCAGCGGAGGAAAATTGGAATTAGGGACTGCAGACAGACTTTGTAGGCTGTCCCCTGTGGACCATGCATCCAACACATTAACCCAGTGCGCCGTAATGGACACGTAACTTTTTGTGCACATGCCTACTGGTCCATGCGTCTCTTGTCAGGTGCACCTTTCTACTGTTTGATTGCCTGAGTGCTATGACAATGCAGACTTTTTCATGCCGGTGGAGGGCTGGGATGGCTTTTCTTGCAAAAGAAATGTCGACTGGGTAGCTTGAACCGTTGCACAGCGTAGTTCATCTGGGCTTTCTAAATATAAAACAAAGAAAAAAAGGAGGCTACATGCACTTTCAGCTGGGTTCCAGGGGTACACGGCCAGCATTGGTCTGGTCAGTGGAGAACTATTGGAAGGAGTGACCGCAAACAGGCATCGAAGGCCTAACATATTAACACATTGCTGTTGGCAATTTTAAATTGGTTCCAGGGGAACACGGGCAGCAGTGGCCTGGTCAGTGTAGTAGTAGTAGAAAGAACGGACCGCAGACAGGCATCGAAGGCCTAAAATAAAAAAATTGGGATGGCAGTAGGCAATTTTAAATTGGTTCCAGGGGTATACGGGCAGCAGTGGTGTGGTCAGTGGAGGCCTAGTGGAAGGAGTGACCGCAGACAGGCATCGAAGGCCTAACAATAATAACACATTGCTGTTGGCAATTTTAAATTGGTTCCAGGGAAACACGGGCAGCAGTGGCCTGGTCAGTGTAGTAGTAGTAGCAAGAATGGACCGCAGACAGGCATCGAAGGCCTAAAATAAAAAAATTGGGCTGGCTGTAGGCAATTTTAAATTGGTTCCAGGGGTATACGGGCAGCAGTGGTGTGGTCAGTGGAGGCCTAGTGGAAGGAGTGACCGCAGACAGGCATCGAAGGCCTAACAATAATAACACATTGCTGTTGGCAATTTTAAATTGGTTCCAGGGAAACACGGGCAGCAGTGGCCTGGTCAGTGTAGTAGTAGTAGAAAGAACGGACCGCAGACAGGCATCGAAGGCCTAAAATAAAAAGATTGGGCTGGCTGTAGGCAATTTTAAATTGGTTCCAGGGGTACACGGGCAGCAGTGGTGTGGTCAGTGGAGGCATATTGTAAGGAGTGACCGCAGACAGGCATCGAAGGCCTAAAATAATAACACATGGCTGTAGGCAATTTTAAATTGGTTCCACGGGTACACGGGCAGCAGTGGTGTGGTCAGTGGAGGCCTAGTGGAAGGAGTGACCACAGACAGGCATCGAAGGCCTAAAATAATAACACATGGCTGTTGGCAATTTTAAATTGGTTCCAGGGGTACACGGGCAGCAGTGGTGTGGTCAGTGGAGGCCTAGTGGAAGGAGTGACCGCAGACAGGCCTCGAAGGCCTAAAATAATTGGGCTGGCTGTAGGCAATTTAAAATTGGTTCCAGGGGTACACGGGCAGCAGTGGCCTGGTCAGTGTAGTAGTAGTAGAAAGAACAGACCGCAGACAGGCATCAAAGGCCTAAAATAAAAAAATTGGGCTGGCTGTAGGCAATTTTAAATTGGTTCCAGGGGTACACGGGCAGCAGTGGTGTGGTCAGTGGAGGCATAGTGGAAGGAGTGACCGCAGACAGGCTTCGAAGGCCTAACATAACAAAAATGTCAATACAATGGTATTGTCAGTGGCAGGCATTGTAGGATGTCAGCACATAGACTAAACATTGGTGGAGCTGTGAGATAATTTTGCAAGTGGTAGAGCACTGTTTGAGCTGGGGGGGGGGAACTGTCTTGTGGCCGGCGGTACAGGCCCAGGGCCCCTCATATTACAACGGTGTGTCTGACGTTGGGTGCGCACCACCACCGCCAGAGACACTTTATTGTACTAGGAGGGACCCAGTGGCAGTGCCGTTGACCAAAAGCAGGCACACCCACCTCTTCAGACAAACAGCACTCTCACGGGTGCTGGCGCCAAGTGGCGATACCACGGCCCCGTGTGGGGAGTTTGGCCATTTAGTGAGGTGTAAACATGTCGTATGCTGGACAATTAGGTGCAGAAAATTACGAGATTGGAAAAGGCATTCAGAATAGTCCACAGGCAAGACCTTTTCATAGGAAAGCTAGGTGTCAGCCGGGCAAGGTGGGGCAAAAGATTTCGAAATCCAGTTGTGGTTCATTTTAATGAAGGTTAGATCATCTACATTTTGGGTAGCCAGACGAGTCCTTTTTTCTGTTAGTATTGAACCTGCAGCACTGAATACTCTTTCTGATAGGACACTAGCTGCCGGGCAAGCAAGCTCCTGCAATGCATATTCTGCCAATTCTGGCCAGGTGTCTAATTTGGATGCCCAGTAATCAAATGGGAATGACGGTTGAGGGAGAACATCGATAAGGGATGAAAAATAGTTTGTAACCATACTGGACAAATGTTGTCTCCTGTCACTTTGAATTGATGCTGCAGTACCTGTCCTGTCTGCGGTCATAGAAAAATCACTCCACAACCTGGTCAGAAAACCCCTCTGGCCAACGCCACTTCTGATTTCTGCCCCTCTAACTCCTCTGGTCTGCTGGCCCCTGCAGCTCGTGTGAGAACGATCACGGGCGCTGTGTGCAGGGAATGCCAGAAGCAAACGGTCAACAAGAGTTGATTGTTTGGTTGCTAATATTAGTTCCAAGTTCTCATGTGGAATTATATTTTGCAATTTGCCTTTATAGCAAGGATCAAGGAGGCAGGCCAACCAGTAATCGTCATCGTTCATCATTTTAGTTATGCGTGTGTCCCTTTTGATGATACGTAAGGCATAATCCGCCATGTGGGCCAAAGTTCCAGTTCTCAAATCTGCGGTTGTGCTTGGTTGAGGGGCAGTTTCAGGCAAATCCACGTCACTTGTGTCCCTCCAAAAACCAGAACCCGGCCTTGCCGCGCCACCAATTTCCAGTGGCCCCGGAAAAGCTTCCTCATTAAAAATATAATCATCCCCATCATCCTCCTCGTCCTCCTCTTCCTCTTCGCCCGCTAACTCGTCCTGTACACTGCCCTGGCCAGACAATGGCTGACTGTCATCAAGGCTTTCCTCTTCCTCAGCTGCAGACGCCTGATCCTTTATGTGCGTCAAACTTTGCATCAGCAGACGCATTAGGGGGATGCTCATGCTTATTATGGCGTTGTCTGCACTAACCAGCCGTGTGCATTCCTCAAAACACTGAAGGACTTGACACATGTCTTGAATCTTCGACCACTGCACACCTGACAACTCCATGTCTGCCATCCTACTGCCTGCCCGTGTATGTGTATCCTCCCACAAAAACATAACAGCCCGCCTCTGTTCGCACAGTCTCTGAAGCATGTGCAGTGTTGATATCCACCTTGTTGCAACGTCTATGATTAGGCGATGCTGGGGAAGGTTCAAAGAACGCTGATAGGTCTGCATACGGCTGGAGTGTACGGGCGAACTGCGGATATGTGAGCAAAGTCCACGCACTTTGAGGAGCAGGTCGGATAACCCCGGATAACTTTTCAGAAAGCACTGCACCACCAGGTTTAAGGTGTGAGCCAGGCAAGGAATGTGTTTCAGTTGGGAAAGGGAGATGGCAGCCATGAAATTCCTTCCGTTATCACTCACTACCTTGCCTGCCTCAAGATCTACAGTGCCCAGCCACGACTGCGTTTCTTTCTGCAAGAACTCGGACAGAACTTACGCGGTGTGTCTGTTGTCGCCCAAACACTTCATAGCCAATACAGCCTGCTGACGTTTGCCAGTAGCTGCCCCATAATGGGAGACCTGGTGTGCAACAGTGGCAGCTGCGGATGGAGTGGTTGTGCGACTGCGGTCTGTGGACGAGCTCTCGCTTCTGCAGGAGGACGAAGAGGAGGAGGAGGGGGTGCGAACGGCTACAGCCAACTGTTTCCTAGACCATGGGCTAGGCAGAACTGTCCCAAACTTGCTGTCCCCTGTGGACCCTGCATCCACAACATTCACCCAGTGTGCCGTGATGGACACGTAACGTCCCTGGCCATGCCTACTGGTCCATGCATCTGTTGTCAGGTGCATCTTTGTGCTCACAGATTGCCTGAGTGCATGGACGATGCGCTCTTTAACATGCTGGTGGAGGGCTGGGATGGCTTTTCTGGAAAAAAAGTGTCGACTGGGTAGCTCGTAGCGTGGTACAGCGTAGTCCATCAGGGCTTTGAAAGCTTCGCTTTCAACTAACCGGTAGGGCATCATCTCTAACGAGATTAGTCTAGCTATGTGGGCGTTCAAACCCTGTGTACGCGGATGCGAGGCTAAGTACTTCCTTTTTCTAACCATAGTCTCATGTAGGGTGAGCTGGACTGGAGAGCTGGAGATCGTGGAACTAGCGGGGGTGCCGGTGGACATGGCAGACTGAGAGACGGTGGGAGATGGTATTGTTGCCGCCGGTGCCCTAGATGCAGTGTTTCCTACTACGAAACTGGTGATTCCCTGACCCTGACTGCTTTGGCCTGGCAAAGAAACCTGCACAGATACTGCAGGTGGTGCGGAAAATGGTGGCCCTACACTGCCGGAAGGGATGTTGCGTTGCTGACTAGCTTCATTGGCCGAGGGTGCTACAACCTTAAGGGACGTTTGGTCGTTAGTCCAGGCTTGCAAATGCATGGTGGTTAAATGTCTATGCATGCAACTTGTATTGAGACTTTTCAGATTCTGTCCTCTGCTTAAGGTAGTTGAACATTTTTGACAGATGACTTTGCGCTGATCAATTGGATGTTGTTTAAAAAAATGCCAGACTGCACTCTTTCTAGCATCGGATACCTTTTCAGGCATTGCAGACTGAGCTTTAACCGGATGGCCACGCTGTCCTCCAACAGGTTTTGGCTTTGCCATGCGTTTTGGGCAAGATACGGGCCCGGCAGATGGAACCTGTTGCGATGTTGATGCCTGCTGCGGCCCCTCCTCCTCCGCTTCAGAACTGCTGCCGCCTGCACCCTGTTCCCCCAATGGCTGCCAATCGGGGTCAAGAACTGGGTCATCTATTACCTCTTCTTGTAGCTCGTGTGCAACTTCGTCTGTGTCACCGTGTCGGTCGGTGGTATAGCGTTCGTGATGGGGCAACATAGTCTCATCAGGGTCTGATTCTTGATCAGCACCCTGCGAGGGCAATGTTGTGGTCTGAGTCAAAGGACCAGCATAGTAGTCTGGCTGTGGCTGTGCATCAGTGCACTCCATGTCAGATTCAACTTGTAATGGGCATGGACTGTTAACTGCTTCACTTTCTAAGCCAGGGACGGTATGTGTAAAGAGCTCCATGGAGTAACCCGTTGTGTCGCCTGCTGCATTCTTCTCTGTTGTTGTTTTTGCTGAAGAGGACAAGGAAGCGACTTGTCCCTGACCGTGAACATCCACTAACGACCCGCTGCTTTGACATTTACCAGTTTCACGAGAGGAGGCAAAAGAGCAAGAGGCTGAGTCAGCAAGATAAGCCAAAACTTGCTCTTGCTGCTCCGGCTTTAAAAGCGGTTTTCCTACTCCCAGAAAAGGGAGCGTTTGAGGCCTTGTGTAGCCAGACGACGAACCTGGCTCCACAGCTCCAGACTTAGGTGCAATATTTTTTTTCCCACGACCAGCTGATGCTCCACCACTACCACTACCCTCATTACCAGCTGACAATGAACGCCCCCGGCCACGACCTCTTCCACCAGACTTCCTCATTGTTTTAAAAACGTAAACAAACTAACGGTATTTGTTGCTGTCACACAACTTACATGGTGAGCTATAACTTCAGTATGATTTAGCTACCCCTTTACAGGTGAGTGAGACCACAACGAAAATCAGGCACAATGTTACACACTCTGTTGTTGGTGGCAACAAATGAGAGAGATGCCACACACGCTGGACTGTCACTGAAGCACAAATGTAAATATTAATCTCCCACTGATTTTTTTTTTTTTTTTTTTTCAGGGAGACTTTAGGAAAAAAAAATAATAGAATAAAATGATTTTTTCAGGAAGAATTTAGAAACCAAATAAAATAAAATGATTTTTTCAGGGAGAATTTAGAAAACAAATAAAACAAAAAAAGGCTTTCTATGGCCCACTGAGTGAGAGATGACGCACACAGGAGTCAGGAGTGGCCCACAAGCCCAGAGGCCAATATTTATCTCCCACTGATTGATGTAGTAATTTTTTCAGGTAGATTTTGGAACCCAAATCAAGCTAAAAAAATATTAGGCTTTCTATGGCCCACAATTGGAGAGAGAGAGAGAGATGGCACACCCAGGAGTCGAGACTGGCACAAAAGCAGAAAGGGCAATATTAATCTCCCACTGATTTTTTTTTTTTTTTTTTTTTCAGGGAGACTTTAGGAAAAAAAAATAATAGAATACAATGATTTTTTTCAGGAAGAATTTAGAAACCAAATAAAATAAAATGATTTTTTCAGGGAGAATTTAGAAAACAAATAAAACAAAAAAAGGCTTTCTATGGCCCACTGAGTGAGAGATGACGCACACAGGAGTCAGGAGTGGCACACAAGCCCAGAGGCCAATATTTATCTCCCACTGATTGATGTAGTGATTTTTTCAGGTAGATTTTGGAACCCAAATCAAGCTAAAAAAATAACAGGCTTTCTATGGCCCACAATTGGAGAGAGAGAGAGAGATGGCACACCCAGGAGTCAAGACTGGCACACAAGCAGAAAGGGCAATATTAATCTCCCACTGATTTGTTTGTTTTTTTTTGTTTTTTTCAGGGAGACTTTAGGAAAAAAAAAATAGAATAAAATGATTTTTTCAGGAAGAATTTAGAAACCAAATAAAATAAAATGATTTTTTCAGGGAGAATTTAGAAAACAAATAAAACAAAAAAAGGCTTTCTATGGCCCACTGAGTGAGAGATGACGCACACAGGAGTCAGGAGTGGCACACAAGCCCAGAGGCCAATATTTATCTCCCACTGATTGATGTAGTGATTTTTTCAGGTAGATTTTGGAACCCAAATCAAGCTAAAAAAATAATAGGCTTTCTATGGCCCACAATTGGAGAGAGAGAGAGAGATGGCACACCCAGGAGTCAAGACTGGCACACAAGCAGAAAGGGCAATATTAATCTCCCACTGATTTGTTTGTTTTTTTTTGTTTTTTTCAGGGAGACTTTAGGAAAAAAAAAATAGAATAAAATGATTTTTTCAGGAAGAATTTAGAAACCAAATAAAATAAAATGATTTTTTCAGGGAGAATTTAGAAAACAAATAAAACAAAAAAAGGCTTTCTATGGCCCACTGAGTGAGAGATGACGCACACAGGAGTCAGGAGTGGCACACAAGCCCAGAGGCCAATATTTATCTCCCACTGATTGATGTAGTGATTTTTTCAGGTAGAATTTAGAACCCAAATCAACCAAAAACATAAATAGGCTTTCCATGGCCCACTATTTGTGAGAGAGATGGCACGCTCAGGACTGGCACACAAGCCCAGAGGCCAATATTAATCTCCCACTTTTTTTTTTTTTCAGGGAAAATTTATAAACCCAATAAAAAAATAAATAAATAGGCTTTCTATGGCCCACTATCTGAGAGAGAGAGATGGCACGCTTAGGACTGGCACACAAGCCCAAAGGCCAATATTAATCTCCCTTTTCTTTTTAAGGGAGAATTTATAAAACCAAAAAAAAAAAAATAAATAGGCTTTCTATGGCCCACTATTTGTGAGAGAGATGGCACGCTCAGGACTGGCACACAAGCCCAGAGGCCAATATTAATCTCCCACTTTTTTTTTTTTGTTCCAGGGAAAATTTATAAACCCAATAAAAAAAAAAAATAAATAGGCTTTCTATGGCCCACTATCTGAGAGAGAGAGATGGCACGCTTAGGACTGGCACACAAGCCCAAAGGCCAATATTAATCTCCCTTTTTTTTTTCAGGGAGAATTTATAAAACCAAAAAAAAAAATATATATAGGCTTTCTATGGGTGGCACGGTGGCGCAGTGGTTAGCACTGCAGCCTTGCAGCGCTGGAGTCCTGGGTTCAAACCCCACTAAGGACAACATCTGCAAAGAGTTTGTATGTTCTCTCCGTGTTTGCGTGGGTTTCCTCCGGGCACTCCGGTTTCCTCCCACATTCCAAAGACATACTGACAGGGAATATAGATTGTGAGCCCCATCGGGGACAGTGATGATAATGTGTGCAAAACTGTAAAGCGCTGCGGAATATGTTAGCGCTATATAAAAATAAAGATTATTATTATTAGATTATTATTATTTCTATGGCCCACTATTTGTGAGAGAGATGGCACGCTCAGGACTGGCACACAAGCCCAGAGGCCAATATTAATCTCCCACTTTTTTTTTTTTGTTCCAGGGAAAATTTATAAACCCAATAAAAAAAATAATAAATAGGCTTTCTATGGCCCACTATCTGAGAGAGAGAGATGGCACACTTAGGACTGGCACACAAGCCCAAAGGCCAATATTAATCTCCCACTGATTGATTTATTGATTTTTTCAGGTAGAATTTAGAACCCAAATAAAGCAAAAAAAAAAAAAAAGGGCTTTCTATGGCCCATTGAGTGAGTGATGATGCACACAGGACTCAGGAGTGGCACACAAGCCCTGGGGCCAATATTTTTCTCCCACTGATTGATGTAGTGATTTTTTCAGGTAGATTTTATAACCCAAATCAAGCAAAAAAATAAATAGGCTTTCTATGGCCCACTGAGTGAGAGATGGCACACACAGGGATGGCACTCTAGCAGAAATGTCCATCTTAATCTCCCACAAAAAAAAAAAAAAAAAAAAAAAAAAACAGGGAGTGTCCAACAATTACTATCTCTCTGCAGTAATCTCAGCCAGGTATGGCAGGCAGCAATAAGGAGTGGACTGATGCACAAATTAAATAAAAAGTGTGGACAAACAAACAAGATAGCTGTGCAGAAAGGAAGGAACAAGAGGATTTGTGCTTTGAAAAAAGCAGTTGGTTTGCACAGCGGCGTACACACAGCAATGCAGCTATCAGGGAGCCTTCTAGGGCAGCCCAATGAGCTACAGCGCTGAGGGGGAAAAAAAAAAAATGTAGCTTCCACTGTCCCTGCACACCGAAGGTGGTGTTGGGCAGTGGAAATCGCTACAGCACAAGCGGTTTGGTGGTTAATGGACCCTGCCTAACGCTATCCCTGCTTCTGACGAAGCGGCAGCAACCTCTCCCTAAGCTCAGATCAGCAGCAGTAACATGGCGGTCGGCGGGAACGCCCCTTTATAGCCCCTGTGACGCCGCAGACAGCAAGCCAATCACTGCAATGCCCTTCTCTAAGATGGTGGGGACCAGGACCTATGTCATCACGCTGCCCACACTCTGCGTTTACCTTCATTGGCTGAGAAATGGCGCTTTTCGCGTCATTGAAACGCGACTTTGGCGCGAAAGTCGCGTACCGCATGGCCGACCCCGCACAGGGGTCGGATCGGGTTTCATGAAACCCGACTTTTGAAAATGAACGACCCGTTTCGCTCAACCCTAATAGGCACATATTAGGACAAAGTAAAAAAAAAAAAAAAGTAAAAAAATGTTTTTTCAAATAATTGTAAAATACTTTTACAAAATATAAAAAAAATAATAACAAAAACAAAAGATATTGTATCTATATAGAAATATTTGTAAGAAAAAATATATCAGCGATAAAAGTACACATATTTGGTATTGCCAAATCTGCAAAAACTCGACCTATAAAACTGCCCCTCTACTTAACCCCTTAATTGAACAAGATAAAAAATTAAATAAAAAACAAGGCAAAAAGCAATGCTTTATCATCATACCACCGAATAAAAAGTGGAAAAAAAGGCTGTAAAAGACGGCTATAAATAAACATAGTACCGCTGAAAACGTCATCTTGTCCAGCAAAAAATAAACCATCGTACAGCTCCATCAGCAGAAAAATAAAAAAGTTATAACTCTCAGAATAAAGCGATGCCAAAATAATGATTTTTTCCATGAAATGGTTTGTATTGTGTAAAAGTGCCAAAAAAATATATATATAAATGTGGGATCGCTGTAAAAGTACTAACCCTAAGAAAAAGCTGCCTTGTCAATTTTGCTGCTTTTTGTTCTTTGTGCCTTCCAAAAATTGGAATAGAAAGCGATAAAAATGTAAAGTGCCCGAAAATCGCTCCAGTAAAAATGTCAACTTGTCCCGCAAAAACACAAGCCCTTACATGACTCTGTGGCCCAAAATATGCAAATATCATAGCTTACAAAATGAGATGAAGCAAAAACTATTTTTTTGCAATAAAAAGTGTCTTTTAGTGTGTGACAGCTGCCAAACATAAAAACCCAAGATAAATCTGATATCGCTGTAATCTCACCGACCCGAAGAACAAAGTCGCCTAAACACTTCTACCACACGAGGAACGGTGTAAAAAATAAGTAAAACCAATTCTTCACCTGTTGTTGAGTTTTTCATTCTACTTCCCAAAGATCGCAGGAAGGCTTAGCGCACATGCAATGGGATTTCCGTGTAAATCTCTGAAAGACATGGTTCAGATGGAACTGTGGCCTGTACGCAGCGTCCAATCCGCCACATGGAAACATACCCTAACTTTGCTGCCTCATTGTAATGAATGAATCCCTCGGGGTTTCATCTGAATCACGTCACTCAGATATTTAGATGGAAATCCCAAAGTAAGTGTCAGCGCAGAGCGCCGGATAAATATGATCCCTAACATTATGTAAAATGTTCCCAATGAAAACTTCAACTCAATCCACAAAAAAGCAAGTCCCCTCTCAGATCTGTGATCTGTAAATCTAAATATAAGGGGCTTCCATGTTATTTGTAGCACAAAGGCTCTGAAAAAGAGAAATGGCTCCTCACCTACCAAAAGAAATTCAGCAAATTCTGCACTCCCAAATCCAAATGCCTCCTCCCTTCTGAGCCCCAGTGTGCCTAAAGCACATATATTGTTCAAGTTTGGCATTTTTGAAGCGATGAGAGCCCACCTAACTTACAGGTGCATGTTGCCTGAAGCACGGGCTGGGCATAACGTACTAGTGACTGCAAAGTACTAATCACTATACCGCCAACAAAATGGAAGAATTAGAACTAATGTTGTTGGAGCATAATTATGACATGGTGGGGATATCTGAGACATGGCTGGATGAGAGCCATGACTGGGCTGTTAACTTGCAGGGCTATAGCCTGTTCAGAAATGACCGTACAGATAAGCGAGGGGATGGGGTGTGTCTATATGTAAAGTCGTCCTTAAAACCCATCCTGCGTGATAATATAGGTGAATTTAATGAAAATGTAGAATCCCTGTGGGTGGAGATAAGGGGAGGGGGAAAAAATAATAAATTACTGATAGGGGTTTGTTATAAATCTCCAAAAATAATGGAAGCAATGGAGAATATCCTCGTAAAGCAAATAGATGAAGCTGCGACACAAGGAGAAGTCATTATTATGGGGGACTTCAACTACCCTGAAATAGATTGGGGAACAGAAACCTGCAGTTCCAGCAAAGGTAATCGGTTTTTGACAACTATGAGAGACAATTACTTTTCACAGCTGGTTCAGGACCCAACAAGAAAGGGGGCACTGCTAGACCTAATATTGACCAACAGGCCAGACCGCATAGAAAATATAAGGGTTGGGGGTCACTTGGGAAATAGCGATCACAAAATAATAAGTTTTCATGTATCCTTTAAAAAGATGTGTAATAGAGGGGTTACAAGGACACTAAACTTCAGGAGGGCAAATTTCCAACGGATGAGAGAGGATCTTGGTGCAATTAACTGGGACGATATCCTGAGACACAAAAATACACAAAGAAAATGGGAGACATTTATTAGCATCCTGGATAGGACCTGTGCACAGTATATACCGTATGGGAATAAACATACTAGAAATAGGAGGAAACCAATATGGCTAAATAGAGCTGTAAGGGGCGCAATAAGTGACAAAAAGAAAGCATTTAGGCTGGTTTCACACTTGCGTTTTTGTCTGCTGCGTTTTTTTTCAAAAAAACGCATGCTTTTTTTTTTTTCCTATATTTAACATTGAAAACGCATGCGTTTTTTTGTGTATGCGTTTGGTCGCGTTTTGCAACGCATGCGTTTTTTTACTGCATGCGTTTTTTTTCTAAAATGCTACTTGTAGTATTTTTATCAGCGTTTTTTGGACCAAAAAAAAACGCATGCGTTTTCATGCGTTTTTTTTGTGTCAAAAAATGCATTGGAGTCAATGGGGACGCATGCGTTTTTTGGTGCATGCGTTTTTTGCGTTAAAAAACGCATGCGTTTTTTTATTAAAAACACACTAATATGCCACCACCCAACGTAAAGGTGATAAAGGGATCCTAACCCTAACCCTAACCCTACCCCTAACCCTAACCCTAAGGGATCCTAACCCTAAGGGATCCTAACCCTACCCCTAACCCTAACCCTAACCCTACCCACCCCTAACCCTAAGGGATCCTAACCCTACCCCTAACCCTAACCCTACCCCTAACCCTAACCCTAAGGGATCCTAACCCTACCCCTAACCCTACCCCTAACCCTAACCCCTTTATGGTTAGGGGTAGGGTTAGGGTTAGGGGTAGGGTTAGGATCCCTTAGGGTTAGGGTTAGGGTTAGGGGTAGGGTTAGGGTTAGGGGTAGGGTTAGGATCCCTTAGGGTTAGGGTTAGGGGTAGGGTTAGGGTTAGGGTTAGGGGTAGGGTTAGGGTTAGGATCCCTTTAGGGTTAGGGTTATGATCCCTACCCCTAACCTTACCCCTAACCCTAACCCTAACTATTTCTGTTTATAGTGGTTTTTTTACTTTTTTTAATGATTGGCAGCTGTCACACATTTCTCAGCATGCGTTTAAAAAACGCAAACGCATGAAAAAACGCATGTAAACGCGGTAAAACGCCGCGTTTTTTACACCACATGCAAAAACGCATGCATCAAAAAAACGCAGCGTTTGCATGCGTTTACATGCGTTTTTTCACTATGCGTTTTTTTGCGTTTTTTACCGCAAAAACGCACCCAAAAAAACGCAAATGTGAAACCAGCCTTAGAGACTTAAAGGAAGTAGGTAGTGAGGAGGCGTTAAATAAATACAGAAAATTAAATAAATTCTGTAAAAAGCAAATCAAGGCAGCAAAGATTGAGACAGAGAGACTCATTGCCAGAGAGAGTAAAAATAATCCTAAAATATTCTTTAACTACATAAATAGTAAGAAACTAAAAAATGATAGTGTTGGCCCCCTTAAAAATAGTCTCGGTGAAATGGTGGATGAGGATGAGGAAAAAGCCAATATGCTAAATGACTTTTTTTCATCAGTATTTACACACGAAAATCCCATGGCAGACAAAATGACTAGTGATAAAAATTCCCAATTAAATGTCACCTGCTTAACCCAGCAGGAAGTGCGGCGGCGTCTAAAAATCACTAAAATTGACAAATCTCCGGGCCCGGATGGGATCCACCCCAGAGTACTGCAGGAATTAAGTTCAGTCATTGATAGACCATTATTTTTAATCTTTAAAGACTCCATAATAACTGGGTCTGTACCACAGGACTGGTGTATAGCAAATGTGGTGCCAATATTCAAAAAGGGGACAAAAACTGAACTCGGAAATTATAGGCCAGTAAGCTTAACCTCTACTATGGGTAAAATCCTGGAGGGCATTCTAAGGGATGCTATACTGGAGTATCTGAAGAGGAATAACCTCATGACCCAGTATCAGCACGGGTTTACTAGGGACCGTTCATGTCAGACTAATTTGATCAGTTTCTATGAAGAGGTAAGTTCCGGATTGGACCAAGGGAACCCAGTGGATGTAGTGTATATGGACTTTTCAAAAGCTTTTGATACAGTGCCACACAAAAGGTTGATACATAAATTTAGAATAATGGGAATAGGGGAAAATATGTGTAAGTGGGTTGAGAGCTGGCTCAGGAATAGGAAACAAAGGGTGGTTATTAATGGAGCACACTCGGACTGGGTAGCGGTTAGCAGTGGGGTACCACAGGGGTCAGTATTGGACCCTCTTCTTTTTAACATATTTATTAATGACCTTGTAGGGGGCATTCAGAGTAGAATTTCAATATTTGCAGATGATACTAAACTTTGCAGGGTAGTGTTGAGCGATACCGTCCGATACTTGAAAGTATCGGTATCGGATAGTATCGGCCGATACCCGAAAAATATCGGATATCGCCGATACCGATATCCGATACCAATACAAGTCAATGGGACATCAAGTATCGGAAGGTATTCTCATGGTTCCCAGGGTCTGAAGGAGAGGAAACTCTCCTTCAGGCCCTGGGATCCATAGGGATGTGTAAAATAAAGAATTAAAATAAAAAATATTGATATATTTACCTCTCCGGCGGCCCCTGAACTCAGCGCGGGTAACCGGCAGGCTTCTTTGTTCAAAATCAGCGCTTTTAGGACCTGAGAATCACGTCCCGGCTTCTGATTGGTCGCGGGCCGCCCATGTGACCGCCACGCGACCAATCACAAGCCGCGACGTCACCGCAAGCTATTAGCGCGCTCATTTTTGAAAAATGAGCGCGTTAATGGCTTTCAAAGACGTAGCGGCTTGTGATTGGTCGCGTGGCCGCGACCAATCACAAGCCGCGACGTCACCGCAAGCTATTAACGCGCTCATTTTTAAAAATGAGGGCGTTAATGACTTTCAAAGACGTAGCGGCTTGTGATTGGTCGCGTGGCCGCGACCAATCACAACCCGCTACGTCTTTGAAAGCCATTAACGCGCTCATTTTTAAAAATGAGCGCGTTAATAGCTTGCGGTGACGTCGCGGCTTGTGATTGGTCGCGTGGCCGCGACCAATCACAAGCCGCTACGTCTTTGAAAGTCATTAACGCGCTCATTTTTCAAAAATAAGCGCGCTAATAGCTTGCGGTGATGTCGCGGCTTGTGATTGGTCGCGTGGCGGTCACATGGGCGGCCCGCGACCAATCAGAAGCCGGGACGTGATTCTCAGGTCCTAAAAGCGCTGATTTTGAACAACGAAGCCTGCCGGTTACCCGCGGACTCACCAGGGGCCGCCGGAGAGGTAAATATATCAATATTTTTTATTTTAATTCTTTATTTTACACATCTCTATGTATCCGATACCGATACCCGATACCACAAAAGTATCGGATCTCGGTATCTGAATTCCGATAACGCAAGTATAGGCCGATACCCGATACTTGCGGTATCGGAATGCTCAACACTACTGCAGGGTAATCAATACAGAGGAGGACAATTTTATATTACAGGATGATTTATGTAAACTAGAAGCTTGGGCTGATAAATGGCAAATGAGCTTTAATGGGGATAAATGTAAGGTCATGCACTTGGGTAGAAGTAATAAGATGTATAATTATGTGCTTAATTCTAAAACTCTGGGCAAAACCGTCAATGAAAAAGACCTGGGTGTATGGGTGGATGACAAACTCATATTCAGTGGCCAGTGTCAGGCAGCTGCTACAAAGGCAAATAAAATAATGGGATGCATGAAAAGAGGCATAGATGCTCATGAGGAGAACATAATTTTACCTCTATACAAGTCACTTGTTCGACCACACTTAGAATACTCTGCACAGGTCTGGTCTCCGGTGTATAAGAAAGACATAGCTGAACTAGAGCGGGTGCAGAGAAGAGCGACCAAGGTTATTAGAGGACTGGGGGATCTGCAATACCAAGATAGGTTATTACACTTGGGGCTATTTAGTTTGGAAAAACGAAGACTAAGGGATGATCTTATTTTAATGTATAAATATATGAGGGGACAGTACAAAGACCTTTCTGATGATCTTTTTAATCATAGACCTGAAACAGGGACAAGGGGCTCTGTATATGGAGTCCGCAAACTGTTCTAGGAAAATCTGCGCTCCAGGAGGCAAATAGAGCTCTGTTCCACCCGAATCTCTCCGTATGGCTAAGTAGTACTATACAGCCACATATAGGGTATTGCCACGTTCAGTAGAAATTGCGGAAAAAAATTAGGTTCATTTTTACCCACTTCTTGTATGAAATGTAAAATCCGGGGCTAAAACAAAATTTTGTTGATACAAATGCAGTTATTTTTTCTTCACTGCCCAATGGTATAAAATTCTGTTCCAAACCCATGGTGTCAATATAATCTCTGCACCCCTAGATTAATTAATTGAGAGGTGTAGTTTGTAAAATGGTGTCAATTATGGGGGAATCTGCTGTTCTGGCACCTCATGGGCTCTCCCAGTGAGTCATGGCACCTGTAAACCATAACAGTAAAATCTGGCTCCTTGCCTTCTGAGCTTTGCACTATGCATGAAAAATGTTTCCCGATCACATGTAGGGTATTGGTGCACTCAGGAAAGAATGGACCTCAGTTTATTGTAAAAAAAATGTCCTATTACCCCTTAGAAAAATTAAAAAACTTGGGGCTAAAACAACATTTTAGTGGTAAAAAATGTTATTTATTCTTTCTTCACCGCTCTGTGGTATAAAATTTTGTGAGGCACATGTGGTGTTAATGTGAACCCTGCACCACTAGGTGAATACATTGGGGAGTGTAGTTTGTAAAATGAGTTCACATATTGGGGGTTTCTGTTGTGCTGGCACCTCAGTGGCTCTGCCAATGTGCCATGGCATCCTCAAACCATTCCATCAAAATCTGAACTACAATATGGCACCTCTTCTCTTCTGAGCTTTGCAGTGTGCCTCAAAATAGTATCCCCCACATATGGAGTATCGGGGTACCCAGGAGAATCATAGAATCATAGAATGGTAGAGTTGGAAGGGACCAACTGGGTCATCTGGTCCAGCCCCCTGCTTAAAGCAGGAGTCACTAAATCATCCCAGACAGAAGTCTGTCCAGCCTCTGTTTGAAGACTTCCATGGAAGGAGAACTCCTGTTCCACTCATTGATCACCCTAACTGTCAAAAAGTTTTTTCTAACATCTAATCTATGTCTCCTCCCATTCAGTTTCATCCATTGCTTCTAGTCTTTCATTGTGCAAATGAGAATAAAGATGATTCTTCTACAATGTTAAACAAGATCAAACAAGATCGCAGCGTTCCGGTGGCATAGGGAAGCATTCCGCAGGGAGGGGGCTCCCTGCGTGCTTCCCTGCGACCCACATCGCATTGTCCGAGCGTGTCCTCCGTCCTCCTCCCTGCAACCCCAGATCCAAGATGGCCACGAGGGGCCTTCCTGGTCCTGCCGGGAGGTGGCTTGCAAGCGCCTGCTGAGAGCATGCATCAGCAAGCCTCCTGCACTGCCTGTCAGATCGCTGATCTGACACAGTGCTTTGCAAAGTGTCAGATAAGCGATCTGACACTATACAATGATGTCCCACCCTGGGACAAAGTATAAAAGTAAAAAAAAAAAATATTAACATGTGTAAAAAATTAATAAAAAAAAAATTCCTAAATAAAGAAAAAAAAATGTTGTCCCAATACATACATTTCTTTATGTAAATAAAAAAAACAATAAAACTGCACATATTTAATATCAACACATCCGTAATGACCCGACCTATAAAACTGTCTGACTAGTTAACCCCTTCAGTGAACACCATAAAAAAAGGCAAAAAACAATGCTTTATCATCATACCGCCGCACAAAAAGTGGAATAACACGCGATCAAAAAGACAGATATAAATAAACATGGTACCGTCATCTTCTCCTGCTAAAAATGAGCCACCCCTCAGCGAAAAAATTAAAAAGTTATATCCCTCAGAATAAAGTAAATAGTTTTTATTGTATAAAAGCACCAAAACATAAAAAAATGATATAAATGAGGTATCGCTGTAATCGTATTGACCCAAGAATAAAACTGCTTCATCAATTTTACCAAACGCAGAATGGTATAAACGCCCCTCAAAAGAAATTAATAAATTGCTGTTTTTTGTTCATTCTGCCTAACAAAAATCGGAGTAAACCGCAATCAAAAATTGTCATGTTCCCGAAAATGGTACTAATAATAACTTCAACTCGTCCCACAAAAAACAAGACCTCACATGTCTGTGATCTGTGGACCAAAATATGGAAAAATTATAGCTCTCAAATGTGGTAACGCGAAAACTATTTTTTGCAATAAAAAGCGTCTTTTAGTGTGTGACGGCTGCCAAACATGAAAACCTGCTATAAAAAACCGCCATTAATAGTAAATCAAACACCCCTTTATCACCGCCTTAGTTAGGGAAAAATAAAATAACAAAAATTATTTATTTCTATTTTCCCATGGGGGTTAGGGTTAGGGCTAAAGATAGGGTAAGGGCTACAGTTAGGGTCAGGGCTAAAGTTAGGGTTAGGGTTTAGGCTAAAGTTAGGGTTAGGGTTTGGATTACATTTACGGTTGGGATTAGAGTTAGGAGTGTGTCAGGGTTAGGGGTGTGTTTAGGGTTATGGTTGGAATTAGGGTTAGGGGTGTGATTAGGGTAGGGATTAGGGTTTGGGGTGTGTTTGGGTTAGGGGTGTGTTGGGGTTCGGAGTGTGGTTAGGGTTATGGCTAGGGTTGGGATTAGGGTTAAGGGTGTGTTGGGGTTAGGGTTGTAGTTAGAATTGAGGGGTTTCCACTGTTTAGGCACATCAGGGGCTCTCGAAATGCGACATGGCGTCTGGTCTCAATTCCAGCCTATTCTACGCTGAAAAAATAAAACAGTGCTCCTTCCCTTCCAAGCTCTCCCGTACGCTCAAACAGGGGTTTACCCCAACATATGGGGTATCAGCGTACTCAGGACACATTGTACAACAACTTTTGGTGTCCAATTTCTCTTGTTAACTTGGGAAAATAAAAATTGGGGGGCTAAAAATCATTTTTGTGGGAAAAAAGATTTTTTATTTCACGGCTCTGCGTTATAAACTGTAGTGAAACACTTGGAGGTTCAAAGTTCTCACAACACATATAAATAAGTTCCTTTGGGGGTCTAGTTTCTAATATGGGGTCATTTGAGGGGGGTTTCTACTGTTTAAGTACATCAGGGGCTCTGCAAACGCAACGTGACACCCGCAGACCATTCCATCTAAGTCTGCATTCCAAACGGCGCTCCTTCTCTTCCGAGCTCTGCCATGCACCCTAACAGCTGTTCCCCCCCACATATGGAGTATCGGTGGACTCAGGACAAATTGGACAACAATGTTTGGGGTCCAATTTCTCCTGTTACTTTTGGGTAAATACAAAACTTGGGGCTAAAAAATAATTTTTGTGTTAAAAAAAGATTTTTTATTTTCACGGCTCTGCGTTATAAACTGTAGTGAAACACTTGGGGGTTCAATGTTCTTACAACACATCTAGATAAGTTCCCTAGGGGCTCTAGTTTCCAATATGGGGTCACTTGTGGGGGGTTTCTACTGTTTAAGCACATCAGGGGCTCTCCAAACGCGACATGGCTTCCTATCTCAATTCCAGTCAATTTTGTATTGAAAAGTCAAACGACGCTCCTTCCCTTCCGAGCTCTGCCATGCGTCCAAACATATGGGGTATCGGCGTACTCAGGACAAATTGTACAACAACTTTTGGCATCCAATTTCTCCTTTTACCCTCAGTAAAATAAAACATATTGGATCTGAAGTAAAAAAAATTTTGAAAAACAAGTTATGTGCTCATTTTTTATTAAACATTCCAAAAATTCCTGTGAAACACCTCAAAGGTTAATAACTTCTTGAATGTAATTTTGAGCACCTTGAAAGGTGTAGTTTTTAGAATGGTGTCACACTTGGGTATTTTCTATCATATAGACCCCTCAAAGTGACTTAAAATGTGATGTGGTCCCTAAAAAAAATTGTGGTGTATAAATGAGAAATTATTGGTCAACTTTTAAACCTTATGACTCCCTAACAAAAAAAATTTTGGTTCCAAAATTGTGCTGATGTAAAGTAGACATGTGTTAGGGCTGGTGGAACGCACCAAGTAAATATTGAGATAATATAGGTGCGTTTCGCAGCCCGGGGTCCACCGTGAACGAGTGAATCCTGCTGCTAGTAAATGGCGGCACTATATGGCGGTACATTGCCTGAACAGACACGGGTTCCGTCACTCAGTTTGTATACAAGCGAACTCTGTTGCTTCACAGAGTCGGCGGCATTAGGATAACTCTGTGCCCTGTTAACATCACAGAGGATCACAGCTCACTAACAGAGCAGGTAGCATACTGTGGTCATACAGTCTGCGTCAGCACACAAACAACTCCGCTCCGGAGGTGCCAGAATTCTAGTGGCTATACAGCCGACTCTGAGCACATGCAGACACAGATCACAAGGTAGCTAAGCATAAACATAACATAAACCTTTTATAGAGGAAACTCTCCAAGACCTTCCTAGTGGTCCAATAGGAACTACTTCAGGACCTGATCATGTGACTCCAGACCTCCAATAAGAGGTCGTACCTTGGGCATGCCCAGTAGAGGAAAATCAGGACTTAGTCCCAGGAGCATCTGCTCGCCACAGAACAGAGCTGGTTACAATAGCTGAGTCGGGAAGATCAGCAGTAACCAAGCGCACAGTATCTGCCTGAGCCAGACGCTGGGACCGACGTCTCCGCTAAGCAGGCTCCATTGTGACTGGAAAAGAATGGGAGACTGCAGCAGAGGTGGTTCGAGATTCCCCCTGTGCAGAGTCTGTAACTCGACACCTAACATTACACCCCTCCTAGGGCCTCCCACCTTGGACCTCGCTACATTCGAAGACAGCAATGTGCTGCGGAGAATGAATGTGCTCAGCAGGCTCCCAGGTGAAGATAGAATTCACCTCATAATCATCCATAGATGAACCCAATGTCCTGGCAGATGACTCAGAAAACCGGGACATGTGAATGGGCTTTAGAAGGGACACATGAAAGGTGTCGGTGATACCTAGATGTGGAGGAAGGGCCAGACGGTAGACCACAGGGTTAACCTGTTCCAGGACCTTGAAGGGACCCAAGTAGCGAGGTGCAAACTTAGTGGACTCAACTCGCAGCCTGTTATTACGGGCGGAGAGCCACACTAGGTCGCCAGGAGCAAAGATCAGAGTGGGGCTCTGATGTGCATTGGCGGAGACCCTCATTCTCTCCTTGGAGGCCCGGGTAGCATCCTGTGTGTGGTCCCAAATGTCACATGCCTCCTCAGCCCAGTCTGCCACCCTGGAATCGGTGGATGACACGGGCATGGGCACAGGGACACATGGATGGTGGACGTAGTTAAGGAGGAATTGGGTCTGCCCAGTGGAGTCGGCTTTGGCATTGTTCAGCGCAAACTCCATCAACGGTAGCAGAGATGTCCAGTCATCTTGCCTGGCTGAAACAAAATGTTGCATATATGTGACCAGAGTCTTGTTGGCCCTCTCTACCAACCCATTCGTCTTGGGATGGTATGCTGAAGAGAGATTCAGCTCGATGCTGAGTAGACGACAAAGCTCTCTCCAGAACCGAGACGCAAACTGGGGACCCCGGTCACTGACAATTTTGTCCGGCATACCGTGTAGATGTAAAAATAACGCTGCCAAGACCCGTGCAGAAGGTAGCCGTGGAAGAGGCACCAAGTGCACCATTTTGGAAAAATGGTCGGTGATTACCCAAATAATGGTGCAGCCACGGGGCTTGGGTAAGCACACCACAAAATCCATCCCAACCATCTCCCAGGGCTTGCCTGCCACCGGCAGGGGGTAAAGTAACCCAGCTGGCTGTTGTCGAGGAGACTTATTCTTGGCGCAGGAGACACACGCCCGAATATAGTCTCCAACGTCAAGGGCCATATGCGGCCACCAGTATGTCCTTGCCAGAAGCTCAGATGTCCTTTTGGTCCCAAAGTGTCCACCCACGCTGGACAAGTGAGCCCAAGAGAGAACCTCCGGTTGCAAATTAGATGGCACAAAAGTCTTGCCCGGGAGCACAGACTCTAGTGAAATCGGAGCCACGGTCCTCAGGCTCACTAAAGGGACAATTAACCGAGGCTCCTCCTCCTCCTCCACTGATGATACTATGGAGCGGGAGAGAGCATCGGCACAGATGTTCTTCTCCCCGGACAGGTAATCAAGAGTGAAGTGGAAATGGGAGAAGAACAAGGACGATCTAGCCTGGCGAGAATTTAGAGGCAGGTTAGTTTGCAAGTAAGCCAAATTTTTGTGATCAGTATAGACTTGGAAGGGAAAACAAGCCCCCTCCAGGAGGTGTCTCCACTCCGAGAAGGCCAATCTCATAGCTAGCAACTCCTTGTCCCTAATGGAATAAATGCTCTCCGCCGGTGTGAAGGTCTTAGAGAAAAAGAAGCAAGGATGCTTCCGACCTTGAGCATCCTTTTGGAATATGACTGCTCCAGCACCAAAAGATGAGGCATCCACCTCCATTATGAAAGGTTTATCTACATCGGGGCAATGTAGAATGGGAGCACTAGCAAAGTGGGACTTAACAGAGAGGAAGGCCTTTGAGACCTCCTCCGACCACAATTTGGGATTTGTTCCCTTTTTGGTGAGGGCAACCAAGGGAGATACCAAAGTTGAGAAGTGGGGATTGAATTGCGATAGTAATTCATGAACCCCATAAAGCGCTGCACCGCTTTGAGAGAATGGGGTTCCTGCCAGTCCATCACAGCCTGTAGCTTGGCAGGATCCACAGCCAATCCTTGGGCAGAGATGATATAGCCCAGGAAAGGCAAAGACTCCTGCTCATAAACATACTTCTCCAACTTGGCATAGAGGGAGTTTGCCCGTAGGAGGTCAAAGACTTTGCAAACATCTCTCCGGTGGGAGTTAATATCTGGAGAGAAAATGAGAATATCATCCAGATAGACTACAACTGAGGTGGAGAGCATATTCCGGAAGATATCATTCGCAAAGTCTTGGAAAACAGCAGGAGCATTACAGAGCCTAAAGGGCATCACCAGGTTTTCATAGTGCCCGTCCCTGGTGTTAAATGCCATCTTCCATTCGTCCCCCTCACAGATTCGAATCAGGTTGTAGGCACCCGCAGATCAAGTTTAGCAAATACCCTCGCTCCCCGCAACCTATCGAATAGCTCTAATATCAGATGGAGAGGGTATTTGTTGTTAACGGTGATGGCGTTAAGACCCCTGTAATCAATGCATGGACGTAGTTCTCCGTTCTTCTTCTGCACGAAGAAGAACCGGGCCCCTGCAGGTGACACTGACTTCCTAATGAATCCTCTTGCCTGATTCTCCTGGATATATTGGGACATTGCCTCCATCTCCGGGAGAGACAGGGGATAGACTCGACACTGGGGAGGCTCTGCACCAAGCAAGAGGTTAATAGGACAGTCATAGGGGCGGTGGGGTGGAAGGGCCTCCACAGCCCTCTTGGAGAATACGTCCGCATAGGGCCAATAGTGCTTGGGGAGAAAGGAAAGATCTGCGGGTACTTCATAAGCAGGAACCTGAACGCACTCCCTCAGACATCTGCCCTCACAAGATTCAAAAAAATAGCAAAAAGGGCAGGAGATGCTTACCTGCCTAGGCCTCCAAACAAATGCATTATCAGGATGCAGTGGACCAATATGGTTAAGATGGCAACACAGGTGCAGAAATACTGATGAGGCAGCCACTCACAACCTACCAAATTACTTGAGGGGGTGGCTGCTTGGCATATGACTGCACATTAGAGACTTGTTCACACAATGGGAATGCACAGCATCCAGGTTAACAGCCTATTAGTGACGCCCTTCTATTAGCTCAGGTGGGCTGCCCAGCGCTATTAAGATGCATCCGATGTGAACAGACACCACAGTTTACAAGACAGAATGGGCCAACTGCACCCCAAAAAAATGCAAAAAACACATATCTAAAAAAATATGTGAGGTATTAGTTTATATTCTGGCCAAAATATGTTAGCTCGTAACCCAACGTCACGGGTCCCCACGCTTACGAGTCCTACTAACCAATGCTAGCACAAAAACAGGATTCAAAGATCCTCCAAAAATTCAAAAACATAGCAAAATGGGCAGGAGATGCTTACCTGCCTAGGCCTCCAAACAAATGCATTATCAGGATGCAGTGGACCGATATGGTTAAGATGGCAACACAGGTGCAGAAATACCGATGAGGCAGCCACTCACAACCTACCAAATTAATGGAGGGGGTGGCTGCTCGGCATATGACTGCACATTAGAGACTTGTATGTGGCGCTGTTCACACAATGGGAATGCACAGCATCCAGGTTAACAGCCTATTAGTGACGCCCTTCTATTAGCTCAGGCGGGCTGCCCAGCGCTATTAAGATGCACAAGAACACAAGATTCACTCTATCCCAAAATTCTTTCTTAGGACCACTCTTTATGAGGGGAGTGATAATGTAACCCGGGTATCCCTAGCAGAATCTCTTCTATTCCCTCAGGAATGACAAGAAGGAAAATAATCTCCTGATGGGATGGAGACATTGATAATGAAAATGGGATGGTCTGGTGTGTTATTTGTGAGGGCAGTGTCGACCCGTTCACCACTCGTACAGTCACCGGCTTGGCGAGCATCACCAGGAGTATTGCGTGGCGTTGGGCAAAGGCAGAGGACATAAAATTCCCCTCACCCCCGGAACCCACGCAAAGCTTGACTGTAAGAGTGGATGGGCCTATGGTAATTGTCCCCTTGAAGGACAGTTTGGAGGAAAACGTCGCCATTTCAAGTGTACCTCCTCCTCCTACCACTAGACGCTGACTGTTTCCTGAATTCTGGGAACATCTGGAGGCAAGATGTCCTGAATGCCGGAAAACATGACAGACCTTAAGTGCACAAGCGGTCCGGGACTTAGATCCCGCTCGTGACAACTCCGTGGCCTCATGTGACTCGGACACCCGGACCGTAGATTTCAAAGGTTTGGCAAAGGTGGGAGCCAGCTGAAACCTCTGCCTACACTGGGCTCGCTCTAACCGCCGCTCGTTAAATGGAGGTCAATGGGAGTTGATAAAGTTATTAGCTCCTCCAGTGTGGCGGGAATCTCCCTGGTGGCCAAAGCGTTCTTCACATGGTCAGCCAGCCCCCTCCAAAATATAGGGATGAGGGCTTTATCCAGCCACTCCAGCTCAGATGCTAAAGTCCGGAAGTGGACAGCAAAATCGCTGACCATGGATGAGCCCTGGATCAATGCCAGCAGTTATAGCGCCGTATCATGGGTGACTCAAGGTCCTAAAAGACCTGTTTCAGAGTGCTCAGAAACAACAGTGCACTCTGCACCACATGATCGTCATGCTCCCACAACGGCGTAGCCCACTCCGATGCCCTGTCCAACAGAAGGGATAGAATGAATCCCTCCTTTGCCTGCTCTGTGGGAAAAGATGCTGCCAGGAGCTCAAGGTGCATTGAGCACTGGCTCAAGAATCCCCTACATGACTTGCAATCACCAGAGTATTTATCAGGCAGTGGAAGGGGGCATAAGGTCAGAAAAGGGGTGGCAGTGGACAAACTTGCTGCAGCCACACTAGCAGTCTTAACAGCTACTGCGGTAACATCCACAGCTGAGGTTGCACGCCGCCAACCTGCCCTTCAGCTGCTGGCGAACCTCTGCAATAGCTGTTCGTCCGCCATTACTAGCCAGACCCTGGTGCTAGTATATTGTTAGGGCTGGCAGAATGGAAGTATTGAGATAATATAGGTGCGTTCGTAGCCCGGGGTCCACCGTGCAGGAGTGAGACCTGCTGCTAGTAAATGGTGGCACTATATGGCGGTACAACGCCTGAATAGACACGGGTTCTATCACTCGGTCTGTATAGAAGCGAGCTCTGTTGCTTCACAGAGTCACTGGGATTAGGATAATGCTGTGAACTGCTAACCTCACAGAGGATCACAGCTTACTAACAGAGCAGGTAGAATACTGTGGTCATACAGTCAGCGTCAGCACACAAACAACTCCTCTCCGTAGGTGCCGAAATTCTAGTGGCTATACGCCAGCCCTAAATTCAAACACATAATCTCCTCTCTGGAGGTGCTGGAATTCTAGTGGCTATACAGCCGACCCTGAGCACATGCAGACACAGACAACAAGGTAGCTAAGCTCATAAACATAAGTTGATACTAGTATTCCAGATGAAGTTTGACCTCATCGCGTGATCTAGACTGTATGCTTCTGTTAATGCATCCCCGAATTGCATTTGCCTTTTTTGCTGCTGCATCACTCTGTTAACCCATGTTCAGTTTATGATCTATTAGTATAGCTAAGTCTTTTTCACATGGGCTGTTTGTTAGCCCTATTCCTCCCATTCTGTATATGTTTTTTCATTTTTATTGCCCTGATGTAGTACTTTCATTTTTCCTTGTTAAAAACCATTCTGTTAGTTGCTGCCCACTGCTCCAGTTTATATCTTTTTAAATCATTTCTCTTCTCTAGTATTAGCTATTCCTCCTAGCTTTGTGTCATCAGCAAATCATTGAGAAAGTTGGTGAACAATACAGGGCCCAGGACAGAACTCTGTGGTACCCCACTTGAGACATTCATCCAACTCAATGTGCTGCCATTTACGACCACTCTTTGGGTCCGATCACTAAGCCAGTTATGAATTCACCTTACAGACGCCTTGTCCATTCAATACTTAGTCATTTTTTCAATTATGATGGTTTGAGATACTTTGTCAAATGCTTTGCTGAAGTCAAGATATGCTATATCTACAGCATTTCCCTGATCCACACAGTCAGTGATTCTGTCATAGAAGGAAATTAAGTTAGTCTTACATGACTTATTAGTTACAAACCCATGCTGACTTTGGTTAATCACTTCATTCTTATACAGGTACTTACATACATGTTGTTTAATAATTTGTTCAAAGATCTTTCCTGGTAAAGTCAGACTCACTGGCCTATTGTTCCCTGGGTCCAGCTTCTTCCCATGTTTGAAGATAGGAATAGCATTTGCTCTTCTCCAGTCTTCTGGGACTTCTTTGAAATTTCTTGGAGAACGGGAGGTTATGGAGAGTGGTTCAAAAATTACTTCTGCTATCTCCTTCAGTACTTTGGGATGTAATTCATCTGGACCAGGGGACTTGAATTCATTTATGTTAGCTAAGTGTTTCCTCACTATCTTACTGTTTATAGATATCCTGGATTCTTCTATTCCTTTAATAGGACAGTGAAGATCAGTTGATGTTACATTTCCTTTCTGAGAGAAAACAGATGCAAAATAGGAATTTAAAAGTTCGGTCTTCTCAATATCCTTTCTTACCATTTCATCATTTTCATCCTGTAAAAATCCTACAGCATCTTTAACTTTTCTTTTACTTTTGACATATCCTCAAAATCCTTTTTTAATGCTTTTGACATCTCTTGCAAGCCTGAATTCATTGTCAGATTTAGCTAATCTGATTCATGCCCTGCAGGTTCTGCAGACAGCATTATATTCTTCTTTAGATATGCCTCCCTCTTTCCATTTGATAGACATTTGTTTCTTCCCTTTTAGCATGTGTTTAAGTTATGTGTTCATCCATCCTGCTTTCCTTAAATGCTTCGTATTCTTCCCTCTTTTTGGAATTGTTAATGATTGTTCTTTGAAAATCTCATTTTTCAAGATTTCCCATCCTTCCTCGACATTTTTGTCCTAAAGAATATTCAGCAATTGAATCCCTCTGATTCTCTTTCTGAGTCCATTAAAATCTGCCTTTCTGAATTCTAACCTTGAAGTCTGAGTCTTCACATGTCTTCCTCCTCTAGTTATCCAAAATTCTAAAAAAGCATGGTCCCTACCTCCTAGTGTCCCAGTCACTCTTACCTCCTCAACCATTTCCTCCCTTTTTATAAGGATTAGATCCAAGGTAGCAGATCCCCTTGTTTTCTCCCCTACCTTTTGTAAAAATTGCACTACAAATTGTATGGTGCAATTTCTCCTGTTACCCTCATGAAAATGCAAAATTTGGAGCTAAAATAACATTTTGTGGGAGGAAAATGTGATTTTATTATTTTCACGGCTCAACATTATAAATTTCTGTGAAGCACCTTGGGGATCAAGGTGCTCACCACGCATCTAAATATATTCCTTGATATGTCTAGTTTCCCAAATGTGGACATTTTGGGGGGTTTCCACTGTTTAGACACATTAGGGGCTCTCCAAATGGGACATAATGTCCGCTAATGATTCCATGAAATGCTACATTCATAAAGTCAAATGACGCTACTTCACTTCTGAGCCATGAGCCCTGCCATGCACCCAAACAGTAGTATTCTCTCTCAAGTGGGGTATCGGCATACTCGGGAGAAATTGCACAACGAAATGTATGGTGCAAATTCTCTTGTTACCCTTATGAATATGCACAAGGATATCGAAAAGAAATATAAAAGGGGAGACAAGGGGTGCAGAGTCAAAGTGTAGGTGTATATTCACTGCAAGAAAATATAAATTGTTGCACTCACCCTTTGAATGTCTTGTATGTACAGGCAAATGATCCGTGTGATGGATCTTCTTGTAATCTTCTGGTCTGCAGCACAACTGCAGGGACTATGCCAGCCTTGATCCAAGGTTTGCATCTGAATATAATGGCAAATAAAAATTTTACTTTCTCTGCACTTCTGGAAGGCAAGGATAGTTTGACGATGAGATAATTTGCTCAGTAACAAATTTATTAGGACACTTTAATACGAAAAAAACAATGAGTTTCAACCCGCAACGGCCCTTATCAGGTATAATATGTGCTTTTAAAATTTTTTTTCAAGAAAGTTGTATTTATAGACTGTTGACTCCTGACACATATCAGGGGTGTGCCTCAATTAATTAGGATGCCAGAACAGTTGACATGTCCAGGCTTTGATGCAGACTTATCACCAGAGCCCACATCAAAGCGGGAGTTCTGCCATCAGACATACTATTGCGTCTGATGGCAGAAAGGGGTTAAACATCACCACAAAATTGACATAAAGGTAACTCCTGTGGAACAAATACCACAGAATGACACAAACAGGATCCAGAAATTAAATAGAAAAGAGTCCTACTGGATTTTCCGGTTGAAAACCTTATATCCAGATGGCCTTCAATGAAACAGTGAAAAATGTGTAGAGATTTTTAATGGAGAGGGGAGATAGGAGGGAGCGGGAGAAGGGGTGAATGAAAGATGAAAAAAACAATTTTTGTTTTTTTTTCTCCTTTCCAAACTTTTTAATTTTTTGCCAAGACGACATGTAATATAATTATTTTATAAATATATATGCATAGGGTTACAGGATTTGTTTTTCATATATATTTTTATGTTTTTTTTTCATTATATATATATATATATATATATATATATATACCATTGTAGCATTCTTATATGTTAAGATTGGTTTAAGATCACACTGACCCAATTTGGGAGGGGTGTTAATCTTAATTAATTGAGGCACACCCTTGCTATGTGTCAGGAGTCACCAGTCTTTAAAGGGACACTGTCACCTGAATTTGGAGGGAACAATCTTCAGCCATGGAGGCGGGGTTTTCGGGTGTTTGATTCACCCTTTCCTTACCTGCTGGCTGCATGCTGGCTGCAATATTGGATTGAAGTTTATTCTCTGTCCTCCGTAGTACATGCCTGCACAAGGTAAGATTGCCTTCCGCAGGTGTGTACTATGGAGGACAGAGAATGAACTTCAATCCAATATTGCAGCCAGCATGCAGCCAGCGGGTAAGGAAAGGGTGAATCAAACACCCAAAAACCCCGCCTCCATGGCTGAAGATTGTTCCCTCCAAATTCAGGTGACAGTGTCCCTTTAAAGACAACTTTCTTTTAAAATTTTTTGAAGAAACATATTATACCTGATGAAGGTCATTGCAGACAGAAACTCGTTGTTTTGTTCTTATTAAAATGTCCTAAAAAATTTGTCACTGAGTAAATTATCTCAAACTATCATCGTCCTCCGGAAGTGCTGAAAAAGGAAAATGCTTATTTACCCTTATAAATATGCAATATTTTGTGCTTAAAACATATTTGTGGGTAAAATTAGTTTATTTTTTATTTTTACTGCTTAACGTTATAAACTTCTGTGAAGCCCCTGAGGGTTCAATGTGCTCACCACACATCTAGATCAGTTCCATGAGGGGTCTAGTTTCCAAAATGGTGTGACGAGTGGTGGATTTTCACTGTTTAGTCACATCAGAGGCTCTCAAAATGTGACATTGCGTCCGCCAATTGATCAAGGAAATTTTAGGCTCAAAAAGTCAAATGGTGCTCCTTCCCTTCTAAGCTCTGCCGTGTGCCCAAACAGTAGTTCTCTCCCTCATGTCGGGTATCAGCATGCTCGGGAAAAATTACACAACAAATTTTGGGGTCCATTTTCTCCTGTTGCCCTTGTTAAAATAGAAAAATCGGGATCTGAAATAATTATTTTGTGAAAAAAAGTTGAAAGTTCATTTTTTTTCCACATTTCAAAAATTCCTGTGAAGCACCTGAAGGGTAAATAGACTTCTTGAATGTAGTTTTTGAGCACCTTGAGGGGTGCAATTTTTAGAATGGCATCACTTTCAGGTATTTTCTATCTACAGACCCCACAAAGTGACTTGTGATGTGGTCCCTAAAAAAATGGCTTTGTAAATCTTGTTGGAAAAAATGAAAAATTACAAGTTTACTTTTAATCCTTATAACTTCCTAACAAAAAAAATGTGTTTCCAAAATTGTGCTGATGTAAAGTAGACATGTGGGAAATGTTACTTATTAACTATTTTCTGTGACATATCTCTGTGATTTTAGGACACACAAATTCAGATTTGGAAAATGGCAACATTTTCAAAATTTTCACCAAATTTCAGAATTTTTCACAAATAAATGCCAGTCATGTGAAAGACATGTTACACTACTATCATGAAGTACAATATGTCATGAATCACCAGGATCCGTTCAAGCATTCTAGAGTTATAACCTCACAAAGTGACAGTGGTCACAATTGTAAAAATTGTCCTGGTCATTAACGTGCAAACCACCTTCGGGGTGAAGGGATTAATTAGTCACAGTCAGTGATTCCTACCTGCCCTTTATATTTGTAGCTTTTAGCCCAGGAGAGACATGATTGATGAATATTAGGTTTAGGGATCCATAAAAAAGACACATCCTATTGTGATCGAAATATGTCAAATATCTAGTGTTTACATATATCTTAGCGCTTACAGAGGCGACTGTATTCCTTTGTATGTTGTGCAGTCATGGCAGTTTGCACCTGTTCACACTTGCTTTGTTCTGTTCAGAGGTGCTTGTGATTTTTTTTGCAATTATGACTCTTGTTTTCTCACTGTTTTTCCAGGTGAACCCTTCGATAACAACATGAATATAACTGCTGCTGTATCTAATATAATCGTCTCCATCTTACTGAGTAAGCGATTTGATTATGAAGATCCCACACTTTTGAAGCTGATAAAGATGATTAGTGAAAATAACCAATTAGGTGGTACCCTCATTATGGTGAGCAGATCAACTCATTTGTATTTGAGAAATAGTAGTTAAGTCATTCACAAGATTTGTAATGTGTGATTGGGGAGGTTGCAACCCATAATGTGCCCCTACTCTTAAACTTACAATTTTACAAACATATTTCTCAAATGTGTTGTCCTTTGCCAGTCAAAAATGTGGAAAGCTCATCAAGCACTGCTTTCCCTTGTTTGCATTGGAATGTACAATTAATATTTTCAAGATTGTGTGACCTTTATATTTTATAGTAATGATTAGAGTTGAGCCAATATGTTCGGAATCGGTTGCTGAATGTGAATTTGCGATATTTGTACCATATTCTTACCTTATTCATTCCCGACTTTATGTTTGATGCTCGGTTCCGAACATGTTAATTCAGTTCTACTCCCTTTGACTCCAATGACGTTTGGCTGTGTTCTGCGACCATTGCAAAAACGATCGTTTTCGGAACCTAATTTTGAAAAATTCACACAACTGTAGTAATGATGGACTGTCAAATTTTATTTAATTGAGTGGTTCTTATTTAATTCTCGGCTTAGAAAAGTCATGTAATAGGGACTGTGTGTCAGGTGTCGAGTTCCCGCCGCTGCACAGGGGGAATCTTGAACCATGTCCACTGCGGTCTCCCATTCTCCTTCAGCCACAGTGGAGCCTGCTCAGCAGAGACGTAAATCCCAGCGTCTGGCTCAAGCTGATACTGGGTGCTTAGTTACTGCTGCCTTTCCAGGCTCTGCCTTCGTAGCCAGCAATGATCAGCAACGAGCAGGCGTTTCAGGGACTATGTCCTGTTTTTCCCATACTGAGCATGCCCCGCAGGTCCCAAAGTGCTACTACTAAAAAAGTTTTGTATGGCCGCTTGGCCATGCGCTAGTGTAAACATGTTAACATGTGTGTGTGGATGTATGCCTGTCATTGTATGAAAGCTCCTAATCATTCCCCTTTCTAGTGTTGATGACTGCTCATAAATGGTGGAGCTACCTAGCGCCTAAAAGTGCTATGCCGCACATTAGCACAAGATTCTGCATCTGTTAGCAGCGACTACCAGTGCGGTGCCATGTGCAAATAGTGCGCTTTCCTGGCCATCCCATTATTCATCACAGCGACAATGTACATGCCAAGGGATTTATCCTCCTGCCCCATGCCCGCCACTCGTATATATATCTAATCGTGCATCAAGGTAACTAGCTTATGCCTTATCTTTATTCCGAGGACCTACTATCTTGATTAATGCTGTAGAGGTTTCGTAGCAAAGATTGTTGCTCTTTACCAGCAGTCTCTAACCATCTCTGGCTCCTCTCTATTTGTAGATATCATGTATGTTTATTTACCAATGTTTTACATATTGGTGTATATATTTTTGCATTTTTTTGTATATTTTAGTCTTTTCTCATTGTCTTTACCTTTGTTGATGTTGCTAGATTTATATTTGATTTCTTTATTCCCGTAGTAACCCCATGAATAAGACCCGGGAAGGTCGAAATGTTGGGTTTCTGTCTGCACTTTTTTCTTTTTCTTTTGTGGCAACCTGGTTTGTGAACACAATAAACTTGTAAAATACTTTTTGCATCACATCAGTTCTGAGTGTGCGGTAATTTTTTGGTGCATTAATGCTTGGACCATATGGTCTGTTTTACCAGCACCTCCTTGCTTTTGACCTGAGTGCACACCATTATCTCCAAAACCCCGTAATACCAAATGAGACAGTCAGTCTACAATCAGGGATTGGCCGCTTGGCACACCAGTGCAAATAAATAATCTGCAGCAGTGTTCACACAGAATATGAACAGCAACTGGATCATAGCCTATTAGTAATGCAATGTGGCGGGCTGACCAGTGCTAACTGTAATGCGTCCCGTGTGAACAGAGGCCACAACTTACAAAGCCATCAGGGCCCAACTACACCTCAAAAAGTAAAAGTAAAAAAGTGCACAAGAACATAAGCTGGCAACCCACGTCATGGGTCCTCACGCTTTCCAGTCAATATAGTGAGTGAATCCTGTTTGATTAAAGAACGTCAACCACTAGAGTTGTCTAGTTCATATTTTCTCCTGGATGGACCTGCCAAGAAAGATCATGATGGACCAAGGGACTCATTTTATGTCCAAATTTATGAGGAGTTGTATAAGACTCTCCAGATTACCCAACTCTTATCATCGGGGTACCATCCGCAGACAGATGGCCTGGTGGAGAGGTTCAGCAAAACCTTGAAATCTGTGCTAAAACCCACATGGTTTTTTTTTGCCTTCCTCTGGATCAACATGTTAGGGCATGTTAGGTTAGGCTATGGGTGGAACTAGATGGACTTAACGTCTTCCTTCAACCTTAATAACTATGTTACTATGGAGAAGGATGGCCAAGACTGGGTTTGCCTGCTACTGTATCTACTGTTTTTCATTAGAGAAGACCCACAGGCTTATGTGGGTACTCACCATTTGATCTGCTATACCATTGAAACCTTCTGGAAATTGGAAAAGAGACATTGAAAGTGGAAGTAACACCCCACCGAAGCATCTACAAAGATGTGGCCTGGATGCAGGACAAGATCGCAAAGGTGATGCCGATTGTGAGGGAGAGCCTCATTCCTGCACACAAAAGGGTCTACAATTGGTCAGCAAGACTCATTTTAGCCCTGGAGAGCAGGTGTTGGTGTTGATCCCAAGGGTGGAAAGTTAGTTTGTGGACAAGTGACAAGGGCCATACAAGGTGGTTGAAAAGATGAGAAATGTCAACTACAAGGTCCACCAATCGGAGAAGAAAGCCATACCAGGGGTACCACATTGAAGAAAAAAAGGGGAAAGCCTACAGCAATGAAGCCAGTAAAAACCAGAGTATAAAATGTAGAAACTTTATTAGAACAATTGCAAGGACATACAGTAAGTGCTGGTCACCACATCGGAACCTGGGTGCAACAATCAACGCATTTCAGCTAAGAGCCCTAATCATGTTGGTACCACATTAGCCTACTCAAACCATCGTGAGACAGGGAAACAGAGCAAGTATCATGCCTAGGGGACATGTCACAGTGGCAGAGACACTATCACCGGCCCAGAAGTCACAGTGCCAAGACCTGCTTCAGTGGAACTGGGAAATGTTTCCAGAGTTGCCAGGTTGTATGCAGGTTGTGGAGCATTAAGTCCTGAAAGAACCTCATGTGAGGGTGAACCAAAAGCTGTGTAAAATTCATGAAGCCTGCCGCCTGGTGATCTAAAAGGAGAATGTTGAGTCTGGGCATCATTGAAAGTCCCATTGTCCTTGTGCTAAAACCAGATGGAGAGTGGTGTTTCTGTAATGATTACAGGAAGCTGAACGAGGTGTCCAAGTTTGACGCATATCTGATGCCCTAGGATGATGAGCTCATTGAGAGGCCAAGTTTTTTCACCACTCTGGACCTAACAAAAGGGTGCTGGTAAATTCTCCTGTCCCCAAGTGCCAAGGAGAAGGCAGCCTACTCTACACATGACTGGTGTTTTAAATACGCCGGGATGCTATAAAATCACTTTAGTCTATTTTACTAGGCTCCACAATCATGGGGGAAACTGCTGACTTGACAGATCTCAAGAATGCAATCATTGACACACCCCACAAGGAGGGTAAGTAAAAAAGGTCATTGCTAAAGAAGATGGATGTTTACAGAGTGCAGTATCCATGCATATTACCGTAATTGAAAGTTGAGTGGAAGGAAAACGTGTGGTTGGTTAAAGGTGCACAAGCAACTCCAGGTGTCGAGCCACTCATGATCAATAGACAATGCCAGAAGCGTCTTATCTGGGCCAAGGAGGAAAAAAACCTGGACTGTTAAGGTACCTTCACACTGAACAATTTAATTGTGTTTGACACGCAACAGCGATCTGGATCCTGCTGTGACATCGTTGGTCGGAGCAGAAAGGCCAGAACTTTATTTCGTCGCTGGATCTCCCGCAGACATCGCTGAATCGGCATGTGTGACGCCGATTCAGCGATGTCTTCACTGGTAACCAGGGTAAACATCGGGTTACTAAGCGCAGGGCAGCGCTTAGTAACCCGATGTTTACCCTGGTTACCAGTGTAAATGTAAAAAAAAACAAACACTACATACTTACATTCCGGTGTCTGTCCCCCGGCGCTCTGCTTCCCTGCACTGTCAGCGCTGGCCGGCCGTAAAGCACAGCGGTGATGTAACCGCTCTGCTTTACGGCCGGCCGGCTCTCACAATCAGTGCAGGAAGCAGAGTGCCGGAGGACAGACACCGGAATGTAAGTATGTACTGTTTGTTTTTTTACATTTACACTGGTAACCAGGGTAAACATCGGGTTACTAAGCGCGGCCCTGCTCTTAGTAACCCGATGTTTACCCTGGTTACCAGGGGACTTCGCATAGTTGGTCGCTGGAGAGCTGTCTGTGTGACAGCTCTCCAGCGACCACACAGCGATGCTGCAGCGATCGGCATCGTTGTCTAGATCGCTGCAGTTTCGCTAAATGTGACGGTACCTTTAGTCAGTGGTCCAAGGTGTTTTTTTCAGATAAATGTTAATTTTGCATTTCATATGGAAATCAAGGTCCCAGAGTCTGTAGGAAGAGTGGATAGGCCACAATCCAAGCTGCTTGAGGTCTAGTGTGAAGTTTCCTCAATCAGTGATGGTTTGGGGAGCCATGTCATCTGCAGTCCACTGTGTTTTATCAAGACCAAAGTCAGCGCAGCTATCTTGTAGGATGATAGCAGGTGCGTAGGATGCTTTGATACACAGGAGGAAGAGCAAGGGTTAACAGGTTCTTTGTATGTAGAAAAGGTAATGGTACAAGCAGGGGGGTAAGGGATGTGATTAGAGGATGGGGAAGTCAAATGCAATAGAATATAAGAGGTTAACTTATCAGTCTCTGCGCGCTGAAGGAAGGTGGCAAGATGTCTCCGATCCGGTCCTGCAGATGAGCGATGCACATTTTCCTTGCGACGATGAATCCTTCCATTTTTTTATCACGCGATCTCCTGATCCTGATCCGTGTGCATGGTGGTCTAGAGGTGATGGTCGGCGGCACAGAAGAAGAAGCATAAAGTTCACTAGGCAAGGCCACAGTAGCAACACACAGTCCAGCGGACACAGCGACAGGCATGGGCCGGTCCTTAACAGGCACCGCAAGGATGGGACTAAGCGGTGCCTCCGCGATGATGAGCAGAGCCAAGGCACATACTCTATCCTTGTTACTACGTGGTGCGGAAGTCTTTCTGTGCTGAGCGTAGGATGTGTCGGCAGTCTGGCTAGCTGGGGGTATAGGCACAGCTAGTGGGTGTGGGTCCATGGAGAGGAAGTCAGCCGCCTCACTACTCACAAGCTTGTTCCTCGCCAAGTGTCCCGTCTTCCCGCTCAAACTGCTATATATGTCAGACCCACCCCAATCAGTCAGGAGTCCTGAACTGCTCCAGTCAGCAATCTCTTCCCCCTAAAACACTGGTGGCAGACCCGACGGTTCCAGGCCAGATACGCAGGAGAGTCCGCTAGCTTGGCTCTCCTCCGTACAGTCTATCAAGAAATATTAGAGCACTACATGTTTCCCTCTGCCGACAAGCTTTTTGAAGATGGAAATTTCCTTCTCCAGCAGGACTTGGCATCTGTACACACTGCCAAAAGTACCAATAATTGGTTTAAAAATAACATTATCACTATGCTTGATTGGCAGCAAACACGCATGACCTTAACCCCATAGAGAATCTATAGAGCATTGTCAAGATGAAGATTAGAAACACAAAACCCAACAATGCAGATGAGCTGAAAGCTGCTATCAATGCAACCTGGGCTTCTATAACATCTCAGCAGTGCACAGGCTGGTCACCTCCATGCCACACCGCATTGCTGCAGTAATTGATGCAAAAGGAGTCACGACCAAGCATTCAGTGCATTTACTGAACATACATTTCAGTAGGCAAACATTTTGGATTTTAAAATCTTTTTTACTCTTTATTCTAATTTACTGAGATAATGCCTTTTGGGTTTTCATTGGCTGTAAACCATAATCATCAACATTAATAGAAATAAACACTTGAAAAAGATCACTCTGTTTGTAATGACTCTATATAATATATGAGTTTCACTTTTTGTATTGAAGAACTGAAATAAATAAACTTTTTGATGATATTCTAATTTTGTGAGAAGCACCTGTATCTCCTCTGTAAACACAAGAATGGGTATGCTGAAATCTTACTTCCCCGCCATGTCAAATTCACAAATTCCTGGAATCTGGATAAATGCAGCTTTAAGATGCTGGAAATCCTTAAAGGGGTTGTCCGCTACTTTCAGTTAACCTCCCCTATGTATCTCCCCGGGGCCCCTGAGGAATTTTCTAAATACCTTCTGTTGCCGTTTTCTCCTGTGTGCGGCGCTATGGCGGCGGCTGAGTCCGGGTCACGTGACCCCCAGGCTGCAGCCGCCGCTAATTTCCGCCGACATCACGTCAATTTCTAGACTCTGGAAATTGACGTGACGTCAGCAGTAGGCATGACCAGCCTCCACAGACAGCAGTCACTCAAGAGTGACTGGGCTGTGGGCGGCGCTGGGGGCTGCTTGCGGGGCTGTGCTGGGGGCGGGCAGGGCTGTGCTGGAGGCGGGCGGGGCTATGCGGGTGGGCTGTGCTGGGATCTGCGGGTGGGCGGGGCTGGGGTCTGCGGGCCGACCGTGCTCATGTGCTGACTTAGATCCAGTGGTGGCCGGTGTGGTGGTGGCGGTGGCGGCAGCCGGTGCGGTAGAGGCGCCCGGTGCGGCAGTCGGTTGCGGTGGCGGCGGTCGGTGCGGTGGTGGCAGGGGGTGGGGGTCTGCGTGGTGAATCTATCAAAGGTTCTGGAGTGTGCGGGTGGGGGGTCTGCGGGGCTGTGCGGTGGGGTCATTGGTGTGTGTGTGTCTCTGTGTGCAGGCATGGTCCGATGGAATTACAAGACCCATCGGGCTATGCCTGCTACACTGACAGTGAGTGACACATTAGCCAATGATGGGACAGTAGTAGTCGCATCTTCCGGGTAATGTGTTGAATGTAAAAAAAACCCACATACAGTACATACATACAACAAAAAGAAAGGAAAAAAAAAAGAAGAAAAAAAAAAAGAGCATAAACCGCACATCCCAAAATCATACGTTGATCTAAGGCCGCTAGGCAAAAATTTATATACTACAGAACCTAATAATTGTATGATATAGTAACATAGTTAGTAAGGCCGAAAAAAGACATTTGTCCATCCAGTTCAGCCTATATTCCATCATAATAAATACCCAGATCTACGTCCTTCTACAGAACCTAATAATTGTATGATACAATATTGTTCTGCTCCAGGAAGACATCCAGGCCTCTCTTGAACCCCTCGACTGAGTTCGCCATCACCACCTCCTCAGGCAAGCAATTCCAGATTCTCACTGCCCTAACAGTAAAGAATCCTCTTCTATGTTGGTGGAAAAACCTTCTCTCCTCCAGACGCAAAGAATGCCCCCTTGTGCCCGTCACCTTCCTTGGTATAAACAGATCCTCAGCGAGATATTTGTATTGTCCCCTTATATACTTATACATGGTTATTAGATCGCCCCTCAGTCGTCTTTTTTCTAGACTAAATAATCCTAATTTCGCTAATCTATCTGGGTATTGTAGTTCTCCCATCCCCTTTATTAATTTTGTTGCCCTCCTTTGTACTCTCTTTAGTTCCATTATATCCTTCCTGAGCACCGGTGCCCAAAACTGGACACAGTACTCCATGTGCGGTCTAACTAGTGATTTGTACAGAGGCAGTATAATGCTCTCATCATGTGTATCCAGACCTCTTTTAATGCACCCCATGATCCTGTTTGCCTTGGCAGCTGCTGCCTGGCACTGACTGCTCCAGGTAAGTTTATCATTAACTAGGATCCCCAAGTCCTTCTCCCTGTCAGATTTACCCAGTGGTTTCCCATTCAGTGTGTAATGGTGATATTGATTCCTTCTTCCCATGTGTATAACCTTACATTTATCATTGTTAAACCTCATCTGCCACCTTTCAGCCCAAGTTTCCAACTTATCCAGATCCATCTGTAGCAGAATACTATCTTCTCTTGTATTAACTGCTTTACATAGTTTTGTATCATCTGCAAATATCGATATTTTACTGTGTAAACCTTCTACCAGATCATTAATGAATATGTTGAAGAGAACAGGTCCCAATACTGACCCCTGCGGTACCCCACTGGTCACAGCGACCCAGTTAGAGACTATACCATTTATAACCACTCTCTGCTTTCTATCACTAAGCCAGTTACTAACCCATTTACACACATTTTCCCCCAGACCAAGCATTCTCATTTTGTGTACCAACCTCTTGTGCGGCACGGTATCAAACGCTTTGGAAAAATCAAGATATACCACGTCCAATGACTCACCGTGGTCCAGCCTATAGCTTACCTCTTCATAAAAACTGATTAAATTGGTTTGACAGGAGCGATTTCTCTTAAACCCATGCTGATATGGAGTTAAAGGGACTCTGTCACCTGAATTTGGCGGGACTGGTTTTGGGTCATATGGGCGGAGTTTTCAGGTGTTTGATTCACCCTTTCCTAACCCGCTGGCTGCATGCTGGCTGCAATATTGGATTGAAGTTCATTCTCTGTCCTCCATAGTACACGCCTGCGCAAAGCAATCTTGCCTTGTGCAGGCGTGTACTATGGAGGACAGAGAATGAACTTCAATCCAATATTGCAGCCTGCATGCAGCCAGCGGGTAAGGAAAGGGTGAATCAAACACCTGAAAACTCCGCCCATATGACCCAAAACCAGTCCCGCCAAATTCAGGTGACAGGTTCCCTTTAAACAGTTATTCTCATTGAGATAATCCAGAATAACATCCCTCAGAAACCCTTCAAATATTTTACCAACAATAGAGGTTAGACTTACTGGCCTATAATTTCCAGGTTCACTTTTAGAGCCCTTTTTGAATATTGGCACCACATTTGCTATGCGCCAGTCCTGCGGAACAGACCCTGTCGCTATAGAGTCCCTAAAAATAAGAAATAATGGTTTATCTATTACATTACTTAGTTCTCTTAGTACTCGTGGGTGTATGCCATCCGGACCTGGAGATTTATCTATTTTAATCTTATTTAGCCGGTTTCGCACCTCTTCTTGGGTTAGATTGGTGACCCTTAATATAGGGTTTTCATTGTTTCTTGGGATTTCACCTAGCATTTCATTTTCCACCGTGAATACCGTGGAGAAGAAGGTGTTTAATATGTTAGCTTTTTCCTCACTATTTTTTAAGGGGCCTACATTTTCAGTTTTTATTCTTTTACTATTGATATAGTTGAAGAACAGTTTGGGATTAGTTTTACTCTCCTTAGCAATGTGCTTCTCTGTTTCCTTTTTGGCAGCTTTAATTAATTTTTTAGATAAAGTATTTTTCTCCCTATAGTTTTTTAGAGCTTCAATGGTGCCATCCTGCTTTAGTAGTGCAAATGCTTTCTTTTTACTGTTAATTGCCTGTCTTACTTCTTTGTTTAGCCACATTGGGTTTTTCCTATTTCTAGTCCTTTTATTCCCACAAGGTATAAACCGCTTACACTGCCTATTTAGGATGTTCTTAAACATTTCCCATTTATTATCTGTATTCTTATTTCTGAGGATATTGTCCCAGTCTACCAGATTAAGGGCATCTCTAAGCTGGTCAAACTTTGCCTTCCTAAAGTTCAGTGTTTTTGTGACTCCTTGACAAGTCCCCCTAGTGAAAGACAGGTGAAACTGCACAATATTGTGGTCGCTATTTCCTAGATGCCCAACCACCTGCAGATTTGTTATTCTGTCAGGTCTATTAGATAGTATTAGGTCTAAAAGTGCTGCTCCTCTGGTTGGATTCTGCACCAATTGTGAAAGATAATTTTTCTTGGTTATTAGCAGAAACCTGTTGCCTTTATGGGTTTCACAGGTTTCTGTTTCCCAGTTAATATCCGGGTAGTTAAAGTCCCCCATAACCAGGACCTCATTATGGGTTGCAGCTTCATCTATCTGCTTTAGAAGTAGACTTTCCATGGTTTCTGTTATATTTGGGGGTTTGTAACAGACCCCAATGAGAATTTTGTTACCATTTTTCCCTCCATGAATTTCGACCCATATGGACTCGACATCCTCATTTCCTTCGCTAATATCCTCCCTTAAAGTGGACTTTAGACAAGACTTTACATAGAGACAAACCCCTCCTCCTCTCCAATTTTTACGATCCTTTCTAAACAGACTGTAACCCTGTAAGTTAACTGCCCAGTCATAGCTTTCATCTAACCATGTCTCGGTTATTCCCACTATGTCAAAGTTACCTGTAGATATTTCTGCTTCTAGTTCTTCCATCTTGTTTGTCAGGCTTCTGGCGTTTGCGAGCATGCAGTTTAGAGGATTTTGGTTTGTTCCAATCTCCTCGCTGTGGATTGTTTTAGAAATGTTCTTACCTCCCATCTGAGTATGTTTTCCTTGGTCTTCTTTGTTCAAGTCTAATGTTTTTCTTCCCGTCCCCTCTTCTTCTAGTTTAACGCTCTCCTGATGAGTGTAGCGAGTCTTCTGGCGAATGTGTGTTTCCCAGGTTTGTTGAGGTGTAGTCCGTCTCTGGCGAGGAGTCCATCGTACCAGTAATTCACACCGTGGTCCAGGAATCCGAATCCTTGTTGTCTGCACCATCGTCTTAGCCAGTTGTTTGCATCAAGGATCCTGTTCCATCTCCTGGTGCCATGCCCGTCTACTGGAAGGATAGAAGAAAAAACTACCTGTGCATCCAGTTCCTTTACTTTCTTCCCCAACTCTTCAAAGTCTTTGCAGATTGTCGGTAGGTCCTTCCTTGCTGTGTCATTGGTGCCAACATGTATCAGAAGAAATGGGTGGACGTCCTTGGAGCTGAAGAGCTTTGGTATCCTATCGGTCACATCCTTGATCATCGCACCTGGAAGGCAGCATACTTCTCTTGCAGTTATGTCCGGTCTGCAGATGGCTGCTTCTGTGCCTCTCAGTAGTGAGTCTCCCACCACCACCACTCTTCGTTGCTTCTTGGCTGTACTTTTTGCTGTCACTTGTTGCTGTGTGCCCTTTTCTTTTTTGCTTGCTGGTATTGCTTCATCCTTAGGTGTGCCATCTTCATCCTCTACAAAGATTTGATATCGGTTCTTCAGTTGTGTGGTTGGTGATTTCTCCATGGTCTTCTTGCTTCTTTTGGTCACATGCTTCCACTCATCTGCTTTTGGAGGTTCTCTGACACTTTTTTCACCTTCTGTGACCAGTAGAGATGCTTCTGTTCTGTCTAGAAAGTCTTCATTCTCTTTGATGAGTTTCAAAGTTGCTATTCTTTCTTCCAGACCCTGCACCTTTTCTTCTAAAAGAGCCACAAGTCTACACTTCTGACAGGTGAAATTGGATTCTTCTTCTGGTCGATCTGTGAACATGTAGCACATGCTGCAGCTCACCATGTAGGTTGTCACATCTGCCATGTTGCTCCTAGATCCTGCTGACTTGCTGTGTGTTTTCCTTCTTGTGTAATCTACTCAGCCAAGCTCTCTTGCAATAATATCCTACAGGCAAAAATTCCTTACGGCGCGCGGTTTGGTGATGCTTTCGAAGCAGCTGGTCCCGGCTGTACCCAACGATCTTCTAGCTTAGGGAGACTTCGCTTTTCCCAGAAGGCACCTGGAATATGCAAATTAGCCTCCTCAAGCTTGAATCCCTGGTTTGGTGATGCTTTCCAAGCAGCTGGTCCCGGCTGTACCCAACGATCTTCTAGCTTAGGGAGACTTCGCTTTTCCCAGAAACCACCTGGAATATGCAAATTAGCCTCCTCAAGCTTGAATCCCTGGTTTGAATCCCTGGTGACATGAACCATGCACCATGTGATGAAATGCAACATGTGACAACATGCGACATGCACAATGTGACAACAAGAACTCTGCGACATGCACAATGCACCATGCGACATGCACCATGAACTACCTGATATGAACCATGCACCATGTGACGACATGCAACATGTGACAAAATGTGACATGCACCATGCGACAACATGAACAATGTGACATGCACAATGCACCATGTGACATGCACCATGAACCATGCGACATACACCATGTGACAACATGCGAAATGCACCATGTGACAACGCACCATGTGACAACATGTGACATGCACCATGTGAAAACATGCGACATGCACCATGTGACAACATGCAACATGCAACATGAACCATGCGACATGCACCATGAACCATGCGACAACATGCACACATGCGGCACACACCATGTGACATGCACCATGCGACAACATGTGACACGCACCATGCGACATGCACCATGTGACATGCACCATGCGACATGTGCCATGCGACATGCACCATGTGACATGCACCATGCGACAACATGTGACATGCACCATGTGACATGCACATGCTACATGCACCATGCGGCAACATGTGACAACATGCACCATGTGACGACATGCACCATGTGACAACATATGGCATGCACCATGTGACAACATGTGGCATTCACCATGCAACAACATGCACCATGAACCATGCGACATGCACCATGAACCATGTGACATACACCATGTGACATGCACCATGCGACATACACCATGTGACAACATGCACCATGCGACGACATGCATCATGTGACAACATGCGACATGCACCATGTGACAATATGCAGCATGCACCATGCAACAACATGCGACATGCACCATGCGACATGCATCATGCGACAAGATGTGACATGCACCATGCGACAACATGTGACATGCACCATGCGACATGCACCATGCGACGCACACCATGTGACATGCACCATGCGACAACATGCGACACACACCATATGACACACACCATGTGACACGCGCCATTCGTCATGCATCATGCGACACGCACCATGTGACAACATGCAACATGCACCATGCGACACGCACATGCGACATGCATCATGTGAGAACATGCAACATGAAACATGTGACAACATGCACCATGTGACATGCAACAACATGCTCCATTTGACAACATGCAACATGCACCATATGACATGTACCAAACGACCCACACATGCAACATGCACTATATGACAACATGCGTCATGCACCATGCGACATGCACATGCGACATGCACCATGTGACAACGTGCAACATGCAACATGTGACAACATGCAACATGTGACAACATGCAACATGCACCATGCGACATGCGACATGCGACAACATGCACCATGCGGCATGCACCATGTGACATGCACCATGCGACATGCACCATGCGATATGCGACAACATTTGACAACATGCACCATGCGGCAACATGCAACATGCACCATGCGACATGCGACGACATGCACCATGCGATGACATGTGACATGCACCATGTGACACGCACATGGGACATGCCACATACAGTACATACATACAGTACATACATACAACATACATATAAACATACAGTACATATAACATAGATTACATACTCACCATAACTTGTCACTTTCATCCCCGAAGCCAGTGTCACCTGTAAAAAATAATAAAATAATAAACAACCAATATACTCCTTGATCTGCAGAAATCCTATAAAAACGAGTGTCCCACGACGATTTCCCGTGGAGAGCAGCAGCATCAGCTGATGTGACCGCTCTCCAGGGGCTCCAGGAATACAATGATGGAAGGCATCCTTCTACAATGTATTCCCCACAATGTATTCCTACGCCCCTGTGAGAAAATAGTCCCTTGTCTCACTTTTGGCATTGCTGTAAGAGAAATTTTCCCACGCAGCAATTGCCATAACGTGAGACTTTGTCCTATGGTAACCTCTCAGTGATGCACTGCAGGAGTCATTGTCTCCTGTCAGTGTGTCACTGAGGGTCCTATAGAGCAGTTACATCACCTGATGTCATTGTTCTATAGGGGAGATCGTCGTGGTACACTCGTTATTAATTGGACTACGGCGGACAGGTAGTATACGGTTTATTATTTTACATTTTTTGCAGGCGCTGAAGTATGGTAAGTATGATTAAATGAAGAATATTTAAATACTTGTTTTCCTAATGTGTGTGTGTTTTATTTACCCTTTATTACTATTGGATTAATAATGGATAGGCATCTTATTGATGCCTCTCCATTATTAACCCGGCTTAATGTCAGCTTACAGTAGCAAGGTGACATTAACCCCTTATTACCCCATATCTCACCGCTACACGCAGGGCCGGACTGAGACTAAAATTCAGCCCTGGCATTTGAAGTTACACAGGCCCACTTGTCACATGGTGACTGTATAATATCTTTGTTTTTCAAACGTTTTTATTGGTATTTTCAATATTAAACAGGTAGAAATGAGAGAAAGGGGAAGGAAATAAACATAGGGTAGGGAAAAGGAAAGGAATCCCCAAGTGAAATGGGGAATGAAATATCAGGCATTAGAAAACAGACCATAAATTGGTAGCTTAAATATACTACATATATATGTCACTAACAAAGGGACGAAAATTAAATTAGTCTTGCGATGCAGTATAGTAAAAATAAGCATTAGCAGTAAAGAAAAATGTTGCTTAATAACTAGGCCCAAGAGAATAGACAAAAGTATACAAGTCAGAATTAAAGTAGCCTGTGCGATGAAGTAGAATAATAATAAGCATTTACAGTAAAGAAAAATGTTGCTTAATAGCTGGGCCTAAAAGAGAAAACAACCATATACATGTCGGATTCAAAGTAGCCTAAGTATAGAGATATACTGTATGAATATGATGCCTACTTATAAACACAATAAGTGGAATATCAAATAACGTCGCTGAAAAGTCAATATTATATGATGCTCAGTAATATTAGTATACACGTTTTTTATAGCCTGTGAGATAAAAGTAGATTAAAGGTCGCATAATGTGTGAAATAATGCCTACCCAAGTCCCAGAGTGCACATGGCACCCCTAAGACCTAGTGGAGGAAAGTTCGGTTTTGATCCAAGAAACAATCAATTAACAAAAAAAAATTAAAAAAAAACTTTTAAAGTAGAATTAAGTTGTTACAGCTAGTCAAATAACAGATCTTTGTAGATTGTTCAACCAGAACAGTTACCCTTCAAGTTGTTGGTAGGGAACTGGATGTGGCTTCAGAGGAGTTGATTCCAATGCATTTTAAAAATTCAATACCCTCGTCCGGAGAGGCAACATGAAATAAACCTGACGGAAGTCTCACCCGGAGGGTTGATGATCTTGTCCAGGAGTAAGAGAGGCCTGCACGCAGTAGTTCTCTTGTGGTATGCGAAAAAACTCTCCTGTTTTGGAGAGTGACTTTAGACAAATCCTTATAAAAAACCAGTTGCTTGTAAGGGGAAGAGAGAAATCTCAGATTTTTTGAGATACCTAAGAGCGCGTTCCTGACCCAATTTGGGTAAAAAGTAACAATGACGTCACATGTTAAATCCCTGGGAAGCGTGGGTGGTCTGCGTATTCTGACAACCTTTTCTATCAGAGGGCCTTCGGTAGAGTTAGGAAATAGGTTAGAGATCATTGATGATACATAACTCTCCAACTGGGAAGCCTGAATTGAATCTGGTATACCCCTGATCTTAACGTTATTCTTCCTTCTAAAATCCTCAAAGTTGTTTAAATTGGCCTTTAGAAGATCCATTTTTTTCTGAATCCCCTCCAATAATTCTGAAGGCTTAGAGATTGCTTGAGATAAGTTTTGTTCGTTTTTTTCAAGTTTGTTTTTATATGCAAATGATTCTTGAGCAAGTGAAGTTCCAGTAGCTATGCTAGGGGGGATTGACTCAGTGACAGAGTTTACAGATTTTATTATCTCTTGGAAAAGCTTTTTTATAAAAGCTTGGGAAGCCTTTGAATTAAATGATTGTTTAGGATCAGGGATGACATCTTTACCACAAATATTCATAGTGGTCAAAAATGATTTAAGGAGATACACCATAAAACCCTCAGTTGGATAGTCATCAGATGCTGGGATCCCTTCCAATGTTAATAAAGCAGGGGAAGAGTTTTTAACCCTCCGTCACATACAACTGATCTGACAGGCGCTTCTCTTTTACTTTCATTTCTCCTTCCTCACCAGATTGTGAGGAAACCCCCTCCCTCCAGGTAGTCTCCTGTCTCTTGAAGGTCTGTGAAACCTGATATCACAGTTGGATTTCAGAGCTTCAGGGGAGAGGATATAGCTGCACAGATCTCTCAGGCTCATTGTATGTGAATACGTCACATTCAGTAAGGTTGGTATTTTATGTTTTTATTCATCACAATAGTTTATTTAGTTTGTTTTATGAATGTATAGCACAAAATGTGAGGATATTTCATAGAAATAAGGGAGATTTTATAAAAGAAAGTGTGCTGCTCAGGCATATACAGTAGTTCCCTAACATATTCCTTCTCTTGCTTCAGATTATCTGCTGAAATGGAGAGGAAAATGTACAATTTATCCAAACAACTTGATGTTGAGGAAGTAACAAACATGCTGTTAGATGATAGAGACCTCACACTGAATGAGGATTTAGGAGAGGAAAGTGAGATTGATTCTCATGATGAGGTGGAAGAATGTGTCCTGGATTCTGAAACAGAGCAAGATGGTGACAGTGGTGAGGATGAAGAAGTTGGATCATATTATATTGGAAAAGAAAAATACTAAATGGAACAAGAAGCCATTCCAGAAAAAACGTAGGGAACCTTTAAACATTATTACTCACCTTCCTGCAGTAATAGGAACTGCACATAATGCAAAAACTGCAGTTGAATGCTGGAACAGTATATTTACAGATGACATTCTGGACTCTATTGTCACATATACCAACCAATATATAGATATTATAAAGGACAAGTACATCTGCAACAGAACCATCAAGCCCACAGATGAAATAGAACTGCGTGCTTTTTTTGGATTACTGTACCTTGCAGCAGCTTATAGGGCAAATAGACAAAGTTTGGAGGAACTTTGGGGTAAAGATGGGGATGGAGTTGAAAAATTTAGCCTTGTTATGTCCATAAACAGATTCAAGATTCTAATTCGTTGCCTTCGGTTTGACGACAGAACTACCCGAACCGAACGCAAAACACATGACCGACTTGCTCCAATTCGTGATATATTTCAAAGATTTGTTGTAAACTGTAAACAAAGTTATTACCCTGGAGAGAATCTCACTATTGACGAAATGCTCCCTGGTTTTCGTGGTAGATGTGCCTTTCGTCAATATATTCCATCAAAGCCAAACAAATATGGAATAAAAATGTATGCCCTTGTTGATGCCAGTAAGACCTACACTTACAACCTGGAAGTTTATGCAGGAAAACAACCAGAAGGTCCTTACTGTGTGAGCAACAAACCCATTGATGTTGTAAAAAGACTGGCTGAACCCTTATTTGGATCGGGTCGCAATATTACAGCTGACAATTGGTTTACAAGTTGTGATCTGATTGATTATCTGAAAATTCAGAAGCTGTCATATGTGGGAACTGTAAGAAAAAACAAAAGGGAATTGCCGCCACAGTTTGTAAGTGTGAAAGAGAGACAACAGTACAGCAGTATGTTTGCATTCCATAATGGAAAGGCTTTAGTTTCCTATGTACCACATGCCAAAAAAATCGTACTTCTTCTATCAACACTTCATGATGATGCTGCCATCGATCCTGGGACTGGGGCAGAAAAAAAACCGGAGATAATTATATTTTACAATGCCACCAAAGGGGGTGTGGATACAGCAGATCAGATGTGCTCCACTTTCAACGTCAGCAGAAACATCAAACGCTGGCCAATGGTCATATTTTTTGCTATGTTGAATTTGGGTGGTATAAATTCACAAGTAATTTATCTTGAAAACAGGCTTGAACCACTCCGTAGACGATTGTATCTGAAAAAATTGGCCCATGAACTAGTACTTGGAGAGCTACGCAGGAGAAGCGTGAAAACAATCGGTATCCCCTCTCGCCTTCAAGTTCAGCTCAAAAGGTTCCGCCCAGAAGATGATGGTGAAAAGTCACCATCTGCACCACCTCACAAAAGAAGGAGATGTACCACCTGCCAAACGGAAAGCGGAACCAGAAGGCTTTCAAATTATGAATGTCTCAAATGTCATAAAGCAATTTGCCTGACACATGCAAAAATGGTGTGTAATTCTTGCTATTTGCTCTGCAAGTGTGACTTTTCTGGGGAAACCTCAGCATCTACTTCTGATTGAATATGTTTTTAATAGTACTTAAGGTACCTTAAAATTAAGTTTGTGTTCAGGTGTGCGATGATATGACGTCATCGCGCACCCACAGTGTCAGAGGCAAAGCGGGGAATGATGGGAGAGGGAGCGTCAGCGGACGCTCTCTCCTCCATCATTGCATTGAACTATACCGGCATCATAGACGCTGGCATAGTTGAATGCGGCGACGGCACTGGCGGGGGGAGGGGGGAAAGAGTGCAGCGGCTCACTACTGGCACCTGCCCTTCTGGCATTTGCCAGAAGTGCCCGATGGCCAGTCCAGCCCTGGCTACAAGGGAGTGGGAAGAGAGGGGCTAAGTGCCAGAATTGGCACATCTTACAGATGCACCATTTCTGGGGCGGCTGCGGACTGGTATTTGTAGCCGTGGGGGCCAATATCCATGGCCCCTCTCTAGGCTATGAATATCAGCCCACAGCTGTCTGCGTAGCCTTTCTGGCTATAAAATATAGGGGGACCCCATGTCACTTTTTTTGGGGGGTCTCCCTTTTTTAATAGCCAGTAAAGGCTACGCAGACAGCTGTGGGCTGATATTCATAGCCTCGGAGGGGCCATGGGTATTACCCCCTTCCCAGGCTACAAATATTGGCCCCTGGCTGTCTGGTTTCCCCCTCTGGTGCAGAAAATTGCGTGGGAGCCCAGATCATTTTTTTTTTTCATTTTTTTTTTTCATTTTTTTTTAACTGAAACGTTGTTCATTAACCCCTTTCTGCCAGCTGACGGAATAGTACATCAGCTGGCAGTATCCCCTGCTTTGAGGTGGGCTCCGGCGGTGAGCCCACTTCAAAGCCGCAACATGTCAGCTGTTTTCAATACAAAAAAAATTACATGATCGCTAAAAGGCGTAGCGAGAAAAATAAAATCAAAGGCCAAAATTATGTTTTTTTGGTCGCTGCGACATTGCATTAAAATGCAATAACGGGCGATGAAAAGAACGTATCTGCACAAAAGTGGTATAATTACAAACGTCTGCTTAGCAAGCAAAAAATTAGCCCTCACCCAACCCGATATCTTTGAAAATATAGAAGCTACGGGTATCGGAAAATGGCGCAATTATTTTATTTCTTTTTAGCAAAGTTTGGAATTTTTTTTCTCCACTTAGATAAAAAATAACCTAGACATGTTTGGTGTCTATGAACTCGTACTGACCTGGAGAATCATAATGGCAGGTCAGTTTTATGCTGTGTACACACGTTGCAGATTTGGGTGCAGAATTTTCAGCACAAAATCTGCATCTCCTTGCAGAAAACGCAGCTGCATTTTTGATGCATTTTTTTCACGTTTTTTTCCATGTTTTTTGCGTGGTTTTGCTGTAGTTCTTGGTGCAGTTTTTGGTGCATTTTTTGCGCGGTTTTGATTCAAATTTTGCTGCAGTATTTGGTGCATTTTTTGCGTGGTTTTGATTCAGGTTTTTGATGCTTTTCTATGCAGTTTTTGGTGCAGTTCTTGGTGCGGTTTTGATGCAGTTTTTGGTGTAGATTTGATGCAGTTTTGGTGCGGTTTTGATGCAGTTTTTGGTGCTGTTTTTATGCGGTTTTGCTGCAGTTTTTGCTGCGGTTTTGATGCAGTTTTTGTTGCAGTTTTGATGCGTTTTTGGTGCATTTTTGGCGCGTTTTGATGCATTTTTTAATTTTTTTTGTGCGGTTTTTGTATGCGTTTTTGAAATAAATAAAGCTAAATAAAGATGTATTATTGAACAAAAAAAAAAAAGATTTGTGATGTCATTATTGTCCAACCTCCTCTTTTACATTTGTCCAACCCACACTCAATTACACACAGATAGACAGATAGATGATAGATGAAATAGATAGACAGATCTACATATAGATAGACCTATAGATGCATACATCTATCTATTCATATATCTATCTATAGATATATCTGGATACATATATCTATTGATAGATTTATGGATAGTGTAGAGTGCGTGTCCACTGTCCGGATTACATCCGAATTAGCTGCAGATTGGATGCTGTGTACTTGTAGTCCCATCAGATGATGCCTGCACATACACCCCAAAAGACCCCCCGCACACACCCGCACAGCCCCGCACACACCCAAACAGCCCTGCACACATCCGCACACACACAGTCACTGCCCACCCACTTCCCTCCTCCCGAACTGCAGCGTTTCTCGGATCCACATCCGCAGCAAAACTGCATATCTTTTTTTACATCTGTGGTTTAGCTGCGGATGTGACCGACTCAATGAAAGTCTAAGGGTGCAGAAACGCTGCAGTTCGGCACAAAAGAAGTGACATGCTGCGGAAAAAAAACTGTGTTTCGGTGCGGCTTTTTCCACATCATGTGCACAACAAGTCTGCGGCTCCCATAGACTTACATTGGTTGTGCACTACACTGCGCATTTGTTGCAATTCAGTGCAGCAAAAAACGCTGCGGATTTGCAATCAAATCCGCAACGTGTGCACACAGCCTTAGCATTTAGTGAACCTAGCAAAAAAAAACAAGCAAAAAACAAGTGTTGGATTGCACTTTTTTTTGCAATTGACTTTGAATTGTGTGTGTAATGGAGTGTGGGTTGGACAAATGTAAAAGAGGAGGTTGGACAGAAATGACACCACAAATCTTTTTGAAGAGAGGAGGGAGAGGAGGAAGGGGTTGGGGTGTGTTTTTGGAGTGGGTGTGCTAGGTTCGGGCTTAGTGGCAGTGCAAAGCATCATGGAACTTGTAGTATTAGAGCACAATAACTCAGAAGAAAGGAAGTTGTCGATTAACCCCATGAGAGCTGGATCCAGCACTGAAGATGTGCTGCTACAGCAAGATAAAAGGTAATATTGCCAAAATAAACACAGTAGATGTTTTCAGTGGCACATAATAGCAAGATTTATGAAAACAAACAAAAAAAAATTGTAGTGGACAACTTCTTTAAAAATAGAAAAAAAACTATGGAACTCCAAAATGCCCAATCCTTCTGTCACATGATATCAGTCATTAGGGATAAGTTAATCAATTTGGATGACAACATGATATCCGGCTGCGGGCACCGTCAATCAATAGAAGAATACTGGGATCACCCAATGCACACAAAACAACAGAGCACAAATCAAAGAAAAAGTGTGTGCATAAAAAAGAAAAGGATCACCAAGAGAATTTTTTATGAATTGTTATATAACAATGCTTTTTATTGAAAACCACCACATGCAAAAACCATTAAAAACTTTTAAAAAATACTCAACTCCGATTAGAATCAAAATAGTATGGGTCATACAAATGATGTGTACAACACACCAGAGCCCTACATGCCATAATATTTGAGAGTTAACAAACCTCTAAGGCTAGGTTCATATTGCGTTAGAGCAATCCATTTAGCGCCTAGCGCTAGCGGATTGCGCTAACGCAATGTTGTTTTATGGGGTCGCGTCAAACGTCCCCGATCTCGCAGATCTCTGATCTGCGAGAGCGGGGAACGGACCTCGGGCGCGACGTGGACGCTGCAAGCAGCGTCCGCGGCGCGCCACAAAACACCGGCACATCACTAGCGCGTGCCGAAAATGGCACGCGCTAGTGATGCGCGTCCCCATTGCTGTTAATGGGCGCGCTAACGGACGCATTGCACGGCGTTAATTTCGCCGTGCAACGCTGTCCGTTAGCGCGGTCACATTAACGCAATATGAGTGAGAGGGTTATATGAAACTAGTCAGCTGCAAGGACCTCACTAAGCATAGATTTAAATTAAAGCTAACAAGTAATGTGTAAACCGCTGACACATAAGCAACATAATACCCTTATCACAATTACCAGATAATAATTTAGACTCATACGGGTATAATGGTCCATAAAAAGTGCAATGTGGACTTCAAAAGAAGGGAGGATTAGGGAAGGTAGAGGTGGGATTGGGTTAAAAGTACAGTTGGAAGAAAGGAGAAGGCTCACTACTCCACCATCATGTTTATTGCCAGGGCGAGGAGTGTGGGTGACGTGGAGGCCACCGTAACATAGTGCAGCGGGGAAGGCTGTGTCAGAGGATGTCAGCCATGTTTCGGTGATGCCCAGAAAGAAAAGATTATGAGAGGTAAAGAGGTCGTGAATCACATGGAGTTTATTGAAGATGCACGCACCAGAATGACTTGAAGGTTTTTATTTACACAATGTGCTTCAACTTTAGACTAGTGTCTTTTTCAAGTGAAAAAAAAAACAATTGCAACTATCCTGTGTATAAGTGGAACTTTTGTATTTTGGATAGCAGTTTTAAGAATATATCTGGTTAGAAATAGAAATACAAAGGTCATCTATTTTTTTCTGTGCAGCTTTATAACACATATCCATCAGTGATGCGCTGGTTTCCGAATGTGGCAGAAAAGGCGCTCAGGAATGCAAATGAAGTCTGCGCCTTCATTCGAGAAACCTTCAAGATCAACAGGGAACAACTTGATGTAAATGACCAGAGGAACCTTATCGACTCGTTCTTGGTGAAACAACGAGAGGTAATAACATACTGTACATACTGTTACATGTGTGGCAGAGCTGAGCTTGTCGTCTGGCATAAATCAAGTTGAAAAAACAAAGTAATTTTGTTTGATATAGGACTGCAGGAAAACTTTGTCTAGTTGTGGAGCTATATGGCTTGCTGGGATGTCATTGCCGTATTTTTGAAGTGTAAATTTTGTAGTATTATAAGTGGCACTTGGTAGCTGGGGCTGTTACAGATTACAGGAAATGGAAACAGTAACTGTTGTAACAAAATGTATTTCATAAATCAATAGTACACATGAAAATCTGTAAAATATGTTATATTACATACCTCTCCCGGGTATGCCAGGCTCCACTTCCACTTCCTTCCCCTGAGTCTGCTGCCCTCTGTTGTGCTCCACGTTGGGTTTTGTAAGTTGCCCATCGTGGATCAATGACGTAATCTACCTAAACCTACTTAATGCCCATTGACACTCACACCTGGGTCTTGGGACTTAGACTCCTAGTCCTATCTTAGGTGTGATCCATCATCTGGCTGTTTGATGTTCAGCGTTTGATGTTGAATTCCTCCCTGCTGGATTCCACTTCATCCATTGTGCTGATCCTGAGATTCTTGGTGAGCCTTTTACAGTTCTCGCTGCCCACGTGCCTTCTTCCTTCATGTATCAACACCAGGGTTCATGTGCCCACTCAGATCGTAGGCTTAGAGGATCCACCTCACATGATGAGCATTAAAGGGACCCTGTAAGGTACCCCGTGCCCCCAGAACCAGAAGTAGTTGTGTCTACATATGTAAATACTCTACACAAAGATGATACTGAGGTCACTTATTAGATATAGAAAAATACAAAAAACTTTATTGATAAAATACAGTGTATGGGGATACAAAAGGTACATACACATAATTGATCACACATATGGAATGCAAAAAAATGGCCACGCCGGGGCCCGGTACCATATAAAGGGGATAACAATAGTCACATATTTATAATAGGTATCTCTCCCTTACACTGAAACCTCCTAATAATGCCAGATCTTACTGCTCTGTAATGCCAATATAGCCACAATCCTTACTACCTAGCCAGTGGGTGCTGAGTCATAAATAATGCGAGGCCTCACTAATAGTGAGTTAGCTTAGTAACTGCACAGTATGCAAAAACAGGACAATCCAACTTTTGCGTCCCAGCCCAGCATGGTAATTGGCATTGGCAGTGGTTGATAATATTTACCGGCAGTTTACGGGGTAATGAGTGTGAACCGGTGCCCAGCACGTCCGCCCCGACGCGCGTTTCGGACCTTCCTTCTTCGGGGTGCCTGTGTGTCACTGAATTCAAGCCTTTTTTAGACTCCCACCGTGGCTGCAATCACCGTCCCACAGACCGGAAATGACGCGCCAGGCCTCTCATGACAACGCACATCCCCATGACAACCACAACGCCGGACGGCGTCGGCGTCACATGACCGCAGGTCCTGGCAGGACACTACTGATCACGGTGAGACGCCGAAGGCCACCCAGGGCAGCGGAGGCAGAGGGAGATGTGAGTCTAGGCATGGGGCATGTCCCATCACTGTGTAGGGGAACATAATAACACACGGTCTACAATGCCCTCACAGTATTATAAAGGAGACAATATAATGTAAGCAGACATATAACACAATAGACCTATTATAACAGAACCTAATACGTGAAGAAATAAATAGTATAAATATCCAAAGTAAGTACAGGGTGGAGCGCGGTAATTTGCTGATTTGGGAATGAAATAAAAAAATTATGATCATTAGAAAAATTTATTTTATATTTTAATTATACTGAACAGTAATGGAATTTTTAAATTACATGGTTTTAAATAGTGTTTTCTGAAGTTTTCATGAACTCTAACAAGCATGTCCACTGGTATTCTGCCAATTTCAGCTTCAATATTGTTCCTTAGGTCTTCCAAGGTGTTGGGACGGTTGATATACACCTTAGACTTCAGGTAACCCCAAAGGAAAAAATCGCATGGGGCTAAATCTGGTGAGCGTGCTGGCCAGTTCACATCTCCCCTCAAAGAGATAAGCCGTCCAGGAAACATTTGCCTCAAACAATTCATGGTAACCCTCGCTGTGTGTGCAGTGGCACCATCCTGTTGGAACCATGTATCCTCTAGTTCCATTGCCTCAAGAGCCGGCTGAAAATAATCCTGTATCATAGACAAGTACCGTTCGGAGTTCACAGTTATGGCACGACCAATGTCCTGAAAAAAGTAAGGACCAATGATGCCTACTCGTGATATGGCGCACCACACAGTGACGCGGTCCGAATGCAGAGGTCTCTCGTGAACTTCTCTGGGGTTTGCTTCACTCCAGTAACGCATATTTTGTTTGTTTACACACCCACTGAGGTGAAAATGTGCCTCATCAGAAAAAAACACAATTGCGTCACGGGGTATCGTTGCTAACATGTCTTCACAAGAGGTCCGCCGTGTCAAATAGTCCCATGCTGACAAATGTTGGACCACGCACATTTTATACGGGTGAAAATTCAGTTCATCATGAAGAATCCGGTGGAGAGAACGTCTTGAAATGCCAAGAGCAAATGATTGCTTCCGAGCAGAGCGTTTCGGAGATTGCAGTACTGCTGCTCTAACTCTCTCGATGTTTTGTGGTGTTGTAATCCTTCTCTCAGGTCCCCTTCGTACACATGACACATTCCCTGCTGTTCTGAATGCATTCACCCAATTTACAATTGATTGCCGTCCAGGAACACGTCCGCGTGGAGGAACAGCGAATTGTAAACGAAAAGCACGCTGCACTGCAATGATCGAGTGGGCATTTGAAAAATACGCTTCAACACAAAATGACCTCTCCTCACGTGTCCACTGCATGATGACAACTGAAAGGCAGAGGAATACAAATCTCCCATCAGCCACTGTAAGCCACACCCACTCTCCCCTCTCTTCGACCGACAGTGCCGCCACAGCATGCAGTGCAAAAAAGCAAATTAGCGCGCTCCACCCTGTATAATCTCTCCAGCAGGTCCTGCATTCATTACTATCAGACTTCATCGCATAGACCAGGTATCTCTTTGTACTGTGAGGAGCTGTTAACTCTTGATGCTCAGGGCTGAATGATGTGACATACTCAAAAACATATTCACATTGTCACTGTAATTATAAATAACATAAAAACCAAATTAATACATAGTTAAAATATTGCATTAGCATAATGATCACAACAATGTGAGCACCAAGGCCACAATGTTGTTATAATACCCACGGCGGATTACCAGTCACAAAAAAGGGGCAAAACTTACATTTTCATTGAGTCTAGATGGATGGACCATGTCAAGGGTCCAAATCCATCTGGTCTCCATTTGTGCCAATCTTTTAGACGCATCCCCACCCCGAATACCGACCTCCAACATATCGATGGCACGAACCCTAAGGAGATTCCCGTCACAATTATGATACTCCTTAAAGTGACGTGGAAGAGTCTTCAACGTCAATATGTCTTCCTGGGTCGCTGCAGCTTCAATACCTCTAACATGCTCCCTGATTCGTATTTTAAATTGTCTCGTGGTCAAGCCAACGTAGATTTTTTTGCAAGGGCACACCGCATAGTAGATCACATGTCTATCAGAGCAAGAAATCTTCTTCCTGATTTCAAATTGCCTGGAGCCACTTGAATTTGTAAATGTACTACAAGAGTCCACGTTAGGGCAAGCGATGCAGCGACCACAGGGAGCACATCCACTTCTCACAGCCATCGTATCCAGGAAAGTGGTTCTGGGTTCCCCTACATAATGGCTATGAACCAAGTAATCACGTACATTTTTTGCTCGTCTTGCTGTAATGGATGCCTTCTCTGGCAGAAACTTGGCAATAATAGGATCAGCTCTTAGAATATGCCAGGACCTTTCTAATGCCCCTCTCATATGGGGAAAATGTGAATGAAAGTTGGTCACAAACCGAACTATGTCCTGAACCTTGTTATCCTTAGTTCCATATAAGAGAGAACTCCTAGATGTATGTCTGACCCTATTAAAAGCTTTCTTAATTTGCCGATTACTATATCCACGTTCCATCAGCCGATGTTTAAGATCCTCAGCCTGTATCATAAAATCATTATCTGTAGAACATAGTCTACGAAGCCGCAGAAATTGTCCAGTGGGGACTGACTGGATAATATGGCCAGGGTGGCAGGAGGTAGCGCGCAGGAGTGAGTTGGTGGAGGTAGGCTTACGGAAGATGTTCATTTGTATTTCCCCCTGCCTATCCCGTTTAAGTATCACATCAAGGAATTCTATCTTTTCTTCATCGCATTTATAGGTCACAAATATATTGCTGTCATTGGTGTTTAGAGATAGCATAAAATCTTGAAGTAGTTTCTTTGAGCCCTGCCAGATCAGCAAAATGTCATCAATGTACCGCGTCCATGACAGGATGCAGCCCACCGACGACGGTTGATCTGGCAGGGAGAGGTCCCTCTCCCACAGTCCCAGGAACAGGTTAGCATACGCAGGGGCAAACGATGCCCCAATAGCTGTTCCTTGGAGCTGCAAGAAGAAGGACCCCTTGAAGACAAAGAAACCTAAGCAACTCAAGCACCAACTCCCTGATTGTAATGGGCAAATTAGAAGTCTCCAAGAAGAATTCCACTGCTCTCAAACCATCATCATGCCTTATGCTTGTGTAGAGTGATTCAACGTCTGCTGTAACAAACATTGTATCCACATCCAAGCATAGGCCATCAACCTACCTCAACATATCCCCAATATCCTTAAGGAACGACGGCAATTCCTCCACTAGGGGCAGTAATTTTAAGTCTATCCAGCGGTTGACATTTTCTAAAAAATTCCCTCTACCCGATATAATGGGGTGACCCGGAGGCGTCTGCGCGTCCTTATGGATCTTAGGTAGTAAATAGAAGGTGGGGACTGTAGGTTCAACCACCAAAAGGGCAGCAGCCACTTCCTTAGTAATTGTCCCCACATCCTTTGCATTTAGGACAATAGTCCGTAACTGTGTCAAGTAGGCGGACAAGGGGTTAAATGTTAGTCTCTTGTAACATGTGGAGTTATTTAATTGTGCGCGTCATGAGAGGCCTGGCGCGTCACTTCCGGTCTGTGGGACGGTGATTGCAGCCGCGATGGGAGCAGAAAAAAGGCTTGAATTCAGTGACACACAGGCCCCCCGAAGAAGGAAGGTCTGAAACGCGCGTCGAGGCGGACGCGCTGGGCACCGGTCCACACTCATTACCCCGTAAACTGCCGGTAAATATTATCAACCACTGCCAATGTGAACTACCATGCTGGGCTGGGACGCAAACGTTGGATTGTCCTGTTTTTGCATACTGTGCAGTTACTAAGCTAACTCACTATTAGTGAGGCCTCGCAATATTTATGATGCAGCACCCACTGGCTAGGTAGTAAGGATTGTGGGTATATTGGCATTACAGAGCAGTAAGATCTGGCATTATTAGGAGGTTTTGGTGTAAGGGAGAGACACCTATCATAAATATGTGACTATTGTTATCCCCTTATATGGTACCGGGCCCCCGCGTGGCCATTTTTTTGCATTCCATATGTGTGATCAATTATGTGTATGTACCTTTCGTATCCCCATACACTGTATTTTATCAATAAAGTTTTTTTGTATTTTTCTATATCTAATAAGTGACCTCAGTATCATCTTTGTGTAGTATATATTTAGTTGCGATGATGGGTTAAAATAGTCCAGTTAGTTCTAGCACATGATTGTGTGGTAAGTTCTAAAATGTGTTGTTGTTATTGTAAAATTGTAATATGTAAATACTCTGCCTTACAGTCCCTTTGTTACATGACACACATAAACAGATCTTTATATATGTATTTCTAAGGTCCGTTTCTGATATGTTAATGAGGATTTGACTAGTGGATGGTGCTTTATCTCCTAACGAATACAGATTTTACCACATATGAGAGGAAAAGATCAGTCCAGGTAGAAACAAATGCCTCTTGTAAGAGGATAAAGGGAACCTGTCAGACTAGTTGACTCACTTAGCATATTATCACATGACTGTGGGCGCGATAACATGGCTTACAAGCGTCAGTATCATCGCCAGCGCTATACGTAGCTCGTGAATGCGCACAGCTTCTTTCCCTCACCTCATTGATCTTCTGTAGCCAGGTGTATGTGTTCCGGTTTCAGAGAGGCGAACTGCGCATGATCAGAAGTGTAGAAAATTTCCGGTCATGTGTCTCTCGAAAGCTGGCACATGTACACCAGACTTCACAGGATCAATGCAGTGAGGGAAAGAGCTGCGCGCATGGGCGAGGTATGTAAAGCACTGGCAATTGCGCGGGCACTTGTAAGTAGAGATGAGCGAATTTATTTGTGTTCCCTCTTATTCGGCAAGCTATAGCGGTTGCCGGATAAACTGCAGAGGAAACCTGACTTCCTGGATCTTGTGGCCCGATCAGCTGATCAGCGCTGCAGAGGAATGTGGCGCGACTGTATCACAGTCACCACACATGTATGGAATGCCTGTTTGTTGGGCTCTCCATGCATGTGTCGTGACTGTAACACATGCAACCGCAGGGCTGATCGGGCAACACGGTCCAGGAAGTCGGGTTTCTTCTGCAGTTTATTCGGCAAACGCTATAGCATGCCAAATAAGAGGGAACACGAACAAATTTGTTCATCTCTACTTATAAGCCATGTTATCGCACCCACCCACAGGGGTGTGATAACATGCTAAGTGAGCTGATTAGTCTGACAGGTTCCATTTAACATCTTACTAGAGACATTTGCTTCTACCTGGACTCATCTTTCCCTGTCACATGACGTAAAATCTGCATTTAGTAGGAGATGATGGTCAGTGCTTATAAAATCCTATGGAAGGGTGACGTGTAGGAGAAAGGAAGAGCTGGAGGCAGAAAGAGACACTCTGCTGCAAGTTTTCCTGAAATGACAGTTATAGTTCTCCATAGAACTTTTTGAGAAGAGATGGGCGGACACCTGGATGTTCGGGTCCGGTGGGTTCGGACAAACAGGTACAAAAAGTTTGGATTCGGGTACCAGAACAGTACCTAGAACCCGAACCCAATTCACTTGAATGGGGCTCAGACATCCAATGTTCGCCACGCTGTGATGTGCATGGAAAAAAAGGACCGCACTTGAATGACATCCGGGTGCAGTCCGATTTCCATGGACTGACAGAATGGACAAGATGGAGAACTTTTTATCTCCATTTTCTCCTCATCCAAGAGAATCGGATCACACTATGACCACAGTCTGTTAAATCTTTGCTCAAAATGTGATTCACATAATCGGCCAAATTCTCTAGGATGAGAGATAATACCGTCATCTGCACCTGCCCTTAGTTGTATCAGTTGTATCAATAGCGACACAGAGATATGAAAGGTGTAAGAGTGTAATTAATTAATGTATTCAAATATCCACACGTTTCTTTTTGCTTTTGCAATGCAAAATCTTGGGTTCAAGCCCCCCTCACCCACTTTTTTACTCTTTTCTCTCTTCCTCTATTTTTTTTCTCTCTCTTTCTTTTTTATACCCGTTCAGTTGACTTGAAAATCTAATTTTTTGCATAAATTTGTCAAAGATGGCAAATGTCAATTTCCAAAGGTTTGATCATAACTAGATAAAAAGATATTTAGAAAAAATGAAACAGCACAATATTTATTAGTGGGTGCCAGGCCTCCTAGACAATAAGTCCAATACTTGCCCAAATCCAGACAGAGATAAAATAAATGAAGGCAGCACGCCATATGCTTTAAGATGAAGGAAACGTGGACTTTAGTCAAACCCACGTAGCAGAGCAACGTTTCGGCTCACACTCAGCCTATCTTAAAGCAAAAGCCTGAGAAAGGCTCAGTGTGAGCCGAAACATCACTCTGCTATGTGGGTTTGAATAAAGTTCACTTTTTTTCATCTGAAAGCATATAGAATGCTGCCTTCATTTTTCTGTCTCTGTATGGATAGAGAGACAACACCAAACAGTGATAATATCCAAGCAAATTGAGGCAGCTCTCCAAGTTCAAAAAGTATAGATGCCCTATTAACCCATTGTGATGGCAACATTTCGTTCCACCTGTGGAACTTTCTCAAACCCTAGGCTTGGGAACTTTCTCAAGCACTTGGCTTGAGAAAGTTCTACACTTGGAATGAAATGACACCATCACAATAAGTCAATAAACCATTTATACTTTTTTACCTTAGAGTGCTGCTTCTATTTGCGTGAATATTGTTAAGGTTTGGATTTGCCTGCCGGGCTTTGCCCCCACTATTTCCATTTTTAGCTGTTGCTGGTGCTCCATCATTTTATTGTTCTGATAGATGATAGATAGATAGATAGAGTTAAGCCCTACTCAGGGACGAATGAACCAGACATATCATATAGCTGACAAATTAGCACTATACCAGGGTGTCACATTACAAAATGCCAAGAATGCTTCAGTCTTATTACATGGCATTATTCACAGCACAGGATAGGTAGATACAGTAGAATGAAAGATAATAGATAGATAGATAGATAGATAGATAGATAGATAGATAGATAGATAGATAATAGATAGATGACACTGCTGCTATAATGCTAATGATATAAAACAATGCTAAAAGTGTTGTTTTAACTACCAAGTTCATGCTCTTTTACAAGCTGCTCTGATCTGCTGCATTGGCAGATGATAGATAGATAGATAGATAGATAGATAGATGATAGATAGATAGATAGATAGATAATAGACAGATGATAGATACATAGATAGATGTAGATAGATAGATAGATAGATAGATAATAGATAGATAGATAGATAGATAGATAGATAATAGATAGATACATAGATAGATACATACTGTAGATACATAGATAGATGTAGCTAGATAGATAGATAGATAGATAGATAGATAGATAATAGATAGCTGACACTGCTGCTATAATGCTAATGCTATAAAACAATGTTAAAAGTGTTGTTTTAACTACCAAGTTCATGCTCTTTTAGAAGCTGCTCTGATCTGCAGCTTTGGCAAGAATCCATATGCAAACAATATTTACAAACACTCTCTTATTGTTAGTTTCTCTGCCCCCCTCCTCCATGATCCATGTTTACTAATGCTTGAGTTTGGATTCTTGCTAGAGCAGCAGTTCAAAGTGGCTTCTCAAAGAACATGTTTTTGATGTATTTTCTATATTAGGAAAAGCCAAATCCTAAATTATACTTCACCAATGAAAACCTAACACAGCTGGTTGCGGATCTCTTTGACGCTGGCATGGATACAACCTCAACCACCCTGAGATGGGGCCTTCTACTGATGATGAAGTACCCAGAAATCCAAAGTAAGGGTCCCACTTTATGTGTGGGAATGTACCATTTTTACTTCATTTTGCTGTTACTATTTAAAATCAGACAGTGATAAACATTTTTTTTCTCATTATCTGCATTTACATTATTTTCTGTGGATGATTATTGTTGCAGCCATATTCCATCAACTGTGCTCAGCAGGTCAGACATTTATTTCACACCAGAAGAGAGAAATCACTGAAGAAGGAAATCATGGTCATTAAAATCTAAGGAACAAGACGAAGAAGTAGTCCAGCATTTCAATGTCTTGATACTATTGTTGTAGCTGTTTGCGTTCTGACCCAAAGTCAGATATGCCAGATCATCAGTGAGGCCAAATTAGGAGGTTAACAAGCTCAGAGAAAAGCACGCACGCAGGTTATGAGCAAATCACTTTTCTGGTTTAATAATACAAAGAGGCAGTATTTTTATTCCATTTACAGCAAATGTAACTCAATGTAAGTCATGTAGCCCCCCGCTACCCAGGGTCATGCTTTATTTACCATATACCCAGAACATGTTGTTGCTGAATATCAGGGTCGGTTTTAGACAAAACGGGTCCCTGAGAGAAATTCAAAGTGGTGGCCTCCAATCCTGAAATATTTCACCAACAACACTGTTAGGCCCCCATCACATGTCCATATAATACACGTACATGTTACACCGATATAGGGGCACCAATGGTTTCAATCAGTGTGCCGTCCATGTGCCATCCGTGTTTTTCTGGTATGGATACTGGAAATGAAATTACAAAGCTTCTCACATACTTTCCATCTTAAACACGGACGGCACACTGACGGCACGCGTACAGCACATGTACGACACACGGATGGCTCACGGACGGCACATGGATGGCACATGAATGGCATGTTTACATGGACCCATTGACTTGTATTGGCACTTGTCATCTGTGCTGCTGGGAAAACACGGACATGAGTGCAGCACCGTAGGTTAAATAGGGCACACATGGCATCCGTGAAAATCATGATACCCGGTTGTGTGAAGGAGGCTGTATAGTGACATAACAGAAAACATTAGCAGAATTGCTGTCTTTTTCTACATCCACAAACAGCAAAAAATGGTTTGGGGTCCCTGATTGTCATTATTTACTTTGCAGCTATACTATAAGGTGCTGCCACAAGGCCACTGCAGCCCAGTGATGAGACTAGCGGAGCATCGGTGCTGGAGCTGCAGGGGATTTATCATTTCATGCTAATTATTTTTACATTCTCTGCAAACCCAAAAATATTGCCAGAATCCATTCCTTCCTCAGCCCACAATCTACCAAACTCTTGTGCATGCCCTCATCATCTCCCACCTCGATTACTGCAACACCCTCCTCTGTGGCCTCCCCGCTAACTCTCTTGCACCACTCCAGTCTGTCCTCAACTCTGCTGCCCGGCTAATCCACCTCTCTCCTCGCTACTCCCCTGCTCCTCCCCTCTGCAAATCCCTCCACTGGCTCCCAATTCCCCAACGAATCCAGTTCAAACTACTAACACTGATCTACAAAGCCATCCACAACCTGTCCCCTCCCTATATCTCTGAACTAATCTCCCAATATCTTCCGTCACGAAATCTTCAATCCTCCCAAGACCTCCTGCTCTCCACCACACTTTTTCGTTCCTCACACAACCACCTCCAAGATTTCTCCCGAATATCCCCCATCCTCTGGAATTCCATGCCTCAACACGTCCGATTATCCACAACCCTCTGATCCTTCAGACGGAACCTGAAAACCCATCTCTTCAGGAAAGCCTACAGCCTACAATAACCATGCCGCCGCCAGGACCGCTGCCTCACCGCCGCCAGAGCTGCCGCCTCACCGCTGCCAGAGCGGCCGCCTCACCACCGCCAGAGCCGCCACCTCACCACTGCCAGAGCCGCCGCCTCACCCCTACCTTCTGTCTCTTCCCCACTATCCCATAGAATGGATGTCCGTAAGGAAAGGGTCCTCTCCCCTCTGTACCAGTCTGTCACTTTAAACCTGTTTACTGTAAATGATATCTATAACCCTGTATTTAACCCCTTTCTCATGTACAGCACCATGAAATTAATGGTGCTATGTAAATAAACTGTGTGGTGGGGGGCAATATTTTGTGTGGTGATGTGGTGGGCGGGAGGTATTATGTGTGGTGATGTGGTGGGGGGCGGGATGATGTGTGGTGATGTGATGGGGCGGGATAATGTGTGGTGATGTGGTGGGGGTGAGGGATTATGTGTGATTTATATGTGTGGTGATGGGGTGGGGGTGCGGGAATATGTGTGGTGATGGGGTGGGGGGGAGGATTATGTGTGGTGATGGGGTGGGGGCGGGATTATGTGTGGTGATAGGGTGGGAGGGATTATGTGTACTGATGAGGTGCGGGGCGGGATTATGTGTGGTGATTTGGTGGGGGTGGGATTATGTGTGATGATGTGGTGGGAGGGCAGGATTATGTGTGGTGATTTGGTGGGGGCGGGATTATGTGTGGTGATGTGGTGGGCGGGCGGGATTATGTGGTGATGTGGTGGGTGGGCGGGATTATGTGTGGTGATGTGGTGTGCGGGCGGGATTATGTGTGGTGATGTGGTGGGCGGGCGGGATTATGTGTGGTGATGTGGTGGGGGCGGGATTATGTGTGCTGATGGGATGGGGGGCAGGATTATATGTGGTGATGTGGTGGGCGGGCAGGATTATGTGTGGTGATGTGGTGGGCGGGCGGGATTATGTGTGGTGATGTGGTGAGGGCGGGATTATGTGTGGTGATGTAGTGGGTGGGCAGGATTATGTGTGGTGATGTGTTGGGGGGCGCAATAATGTGTGCTGATATGGTGGGGGGCGGGATCATGTGTGGTGATGTGGTGGGGCGGAGCTACTGTGCAGCGAGTAATCACGATGCCTCTTATATATATAGATAATAATAATAATAGTAACCCTTGTAGTGTCTGGTCACACCCACCATTTTTGCTATGTATTGATCTACAGTGTTGGCAGGAAATATTCTGCTTTTTTTGCAGCCTTTTCACTTGCATTATTGTATCCCGTTCATTTGACTAGGGAAAGAAACGCTGAAAGATGACGGCAACAGATTTATAAAAAAAAGTGTCTCCTGGCTGGTGTCCGTGTCTGTCCGATGTCCGTGTCTGGCTGCTGTCCATGTCTGGCCAGTGTCCGTGTCTGGCCGCAGTCCATGTCTGGTCGTTGTTCATGTATGGCCGCTGTCCATGTCTGGCCGGTGTCCGTGTCTGGCCGCTGTCCATGTCTGGTCGCTGTCAGCTTTGATAAAGATCCTTAGGGATCGAAACGCGTCGCTGTCTGTGTCCCGGTGTGCGGCCGGAGAGCATGTATCCGCTGTTTTTACATTGGCACAATAAAGTTTCAAGCCTGGATTTTTAAGAATATGGAGCTGGAACGACTCTTTTTTTCTTTCCTCATCTGATGACTACGCTGATCTACGTGGAGTTCCGTGCACCTGCGGTGGCTGCTTGGTGAGCTGGCTGTGTCTATTTTAGCTGGTCGCTGCCAGTGTTCGGCTCCTGTCCGTGTCTGACCGCTGTCCGTGTCTAGTCACTGTCAGTGTCCGGCTCCTGTCCGTGTCTGGCTGGTGTCCGTGTCTGGCTGCTGTCCATGTCTGGCCTCACTCTGTGACTGGCTGCTGTCAGTGTCTGGTTACTGTCAGTGTCCGGCTCCTGTCCATGTCTGGCCGGTGTCCATGTCTGGCCGCTATCTGTGTCTGGCCGGTGTCCATGTCTGGCCGCTATCTGTGTCTGGCCGCTGTCCATGTCTGGCCGCTGTCCATATCTGGTCGCTGTCCGTGTATGGCCGCTGTACATGTCTGGCCAGTGTCCATGTCTGGCTGGTGTCTGTGTCAGGCCGCTGTCCGAGTCTGGTCGCTGTCAGTGTCCGGCTCCTGTCCGGCTCTGGCCCCTGTCCGTGTCTGGTCACTGTCAGTGTCCGGCTCCTGTGCGTGTCTGGCCGGTGTCCGTGTCTGGCCGCTGTCCGTGTCTGGTTGCTGTCAGTGTCTGGCTCCTGTCCGTGTCTGGCCCCTGTCCGTGTCTGGTCACTGTCAGTGTCCGGCTCCTGTGCGTGTCTGGTCGCTGTCCGTGTCAGGCCGCTGTCCATGTCAGGCCGCTGTCCGTGTCTGGCTGCTGTACTGGAACTGGATCTCACCCATGTCAGCCGCGTTGTGTATGTAGTCACGCCAGCCCCCGGAAGAAGCCTACGCGAAACGCGCGTAGGGGCTGGCATGACTACATACACAACGCGGCTGACATGGGTGAGATCCAGTCCTGTATATTTATTTAGATTTACATGCCTCTATGGGTCCTGAGTGGGACTAGATATGGTATACTAGTGATTACATACGAGCTTCTAGTGAACCTGAGACCTCAAGCCGCTGAGTTGGTTGTGTGTGTTGGTCTTGTTACCCTATTCATGATTCACAATAATTATTCTATCTATATGTTTGTATATTGAGCTTTTTTATAAAGTTATTAATAAATAGTGTTACTTTTTATACCTGAAGTGGCAGTTTGGTGACTCCTTTTTTCGGATGCTATATACTATTTATGGAGTGTTGTTCTGTCCGTTTGTGGACTCATATATGTGTCTCGGATCTTATTATTTATAATGTGTAGACAGTAGGGTTGAGCGACCTTGACCTTTTTAGAGTCGAGCCGTGTTTCGCAAAACCCGACTATCTAAGAAGTCGAGTCGAGTGGAATCGGCCGATTATCGCGAAAAGTCGGGTATCGACCGAAACACGAAACCCAATGCAAGTCAATGGGGGAGCATAGTCGGCAGGGAGTGGAGGCCAGGAAAACACCTACACTGCCCATTTTAATGGCAAAAACATCCATTCTTGTTACAGAAGCTTGTCAATCGTAATTTACCTTATAATAATTGGAAGGCATTTGAAATTGGCGGTCATTTGGCTAAAGTTGTGGGGGGTAGGGCTGGTTCAAGTAATTAGTGGGCCCAGGAAATCTGGACCACGTCACGGCAGTGGAGCAGGGAGAGGTAAGTATTTCAACTTTGCAAGTGCTGTGATCCTGAGCAAGCAGGGGGGGCCCACTCGTTGGCATTGGCACTGGCACAGGGCCCCTCAAAGTACAGCGGTGTGTTTGCACGGCGGGGGCGCCTCCCACCGGCAGCAACACTTTTGCATACTATGAGAGGCCCTGTGCCAGTGACGTCGCCAACTAGTATTCCTCCCCCCACCTGATGAAGGAACCTGCACTTTCATCTGCACCTTCCTCTTTGTCCCCGTGTAAGGTGGTATGGTATGCGGGAAGAGGAACCTGACTTTCACCAGGGTCACAATCTTGTTGTGTAGCGTGCACGGGGAATGTTGCGTTATGGGTCAATGTACCAGCAGACTCATCTATCACTGGCTGGGCAATGGGCAGGATGAGGAGGAAACACAGATATAGGCCCAAAGAATAAAGTTGGCTAAATGCAGTTCAAAACTGGTAACACAGGACTAACCAGGGGGCATTGCAGTGGAGGACAACTGGAATGAGAGGCTGACACAGAGAGTAGGCCCAAATCAGTAAGTAGTCGAAATGCAGTTCAAAATTGGCAACCGTAGTAAACAGGCGGCACAGCTTTGTTCAGTGGAGGAGAACAGCAAGGAGTGGCAGACACCGATAGTAGGCCCCAACCCAACTAGTAGGCCAAATGCAGTCTAACATTAACAACTACTTAACGAGAGCCTGAAAATGGAATTTCAGGACAGGAAACCAGGAGAACAGCAAGGAGCGGCAGACAATGTTAGTAAGCCCCAAACCAACTAGTACGCCAAATGCAGTTGTTCCATTTAACCACTATTTAACAAGAGCCTGAAGATAGAAGCTCAGGAAGGCAACCTGGAGAACACCTTGAAGTGGAAGACACCATCTCCACACCCCATACCCAATTTGTAGGCCTAATGCAGTGTAGTTTCCAACAACTACTAAACGAGAGCATTAAGATTGAAGCAATGGAGAGGAAACCTGGGGAACACCTTGGAGTGGAACACACCGTCTCTACACCCCATACCCAATTTGTAGGCCTAATGCAGTGTAGTTTCCAACAACTACTAAACGAGAGCATTAAGATTGAAGCAATGGAGAGGAAACCTGGGGAACACCTTTGAGTGGAACACACCGTCTCTACACCCCATACCAAATTTGTAGGCCTAATGCAGTGTAGTTTCCAACAACTACTAAACGAGAGCATTAAGATTGAAGCAATGGAGAGGAAACCTGGGGAACACCTTGGAGTGTAACACACCGTCTGTTTACACCCCATACCCAATTTGTAGGCCTAATGCAGTGTAGTTTCCAACAAATACTAAACGAGAGCATTAAGATTGAAGCAATGGAGAGGAAACCTGGGGAACACCTTGGAGTGGAACACACCGTCTCTACACCCCATACCCAATTTGTAGGCCTAATGCAGTGTAGTTTCCAACAACTACTAAATGAGAGCATTAAGATTGAAGCAATGGAGAGGAAACCTGGGGAACACCTTGGAGTGGAACACACTGTCTCTACACCCCATACCCAATTTGTAGGCCTAATGCAGTGTAGTTTCCAACAACTACTAAACGAGAGCATTAAGATTGAAGCAATGGAGAGGAAACCTGGGGAACACCTTGGAGTGGAACACACCGTCTCTACACCCCATACCAAATTTGTAGGCCTAATGCAGTGTAGTTTGCAACAACTACTAAACGAGAGTAGGAAGATCGAAGCAATGTGAACGAAACCTGGGGCACACCTTGGGGCGGCAGACACCGTTACTAGGCCCTACCAAAGTTGTAGCCCCAATGCAGTTTTAAAATTCCTAGAGGCTGAAAACAAGACTATTGACGCTCAGCTTTTTTCAAAGGAACACAGCTGTATTGAGTGGCGCAGACAGACACAGGTAGTAGGCCTTAAACCAAAAATGTGGCTCACTGCAGCTTAAAAAAGGTTACAGGGGTACACAGGCAGCATTGCTCTGGGCAGTGGAGGACAATTTCAATAGTGGACCGCAGACAGACTTTGTACGCCTACTATTAAAAAAAGGATGCTCTATGCAATTAAAAATAGGTTCCAGGGGTACATGGGCAGCAGTGGTCTAATCAGTGGAGGAGTAGTAGAAAGAACGGGCAGCAGACAGGCTTCGAAAGCCTATCATAAAAAAAATATTGGGCTGTAGGCACTTTAACATTGGTTCCAGGGGTACACGGGCAGCAGTAGACTGGTCAGTGTAGTAGTAGTAGAAAGAACGGGCCGCAGACAGGCTTCGAAGGCCTAACATAAAAAAAATTGGGCTGTAGGCACTTTTAAATAGGTTCCAGGGGTACACAGGCAGCAGTGGTCTGGTCAGTGTAGGAGTAGTAGAAAGAACGGGCCGCAGACAGGCTTCGAAGGCCTAACATAAAAAAATTTTGGGCTGTAGGCACTTTAACATTGGTTCCAGGGGTACACGGGCAGCAGTAGACTGATCAGTGTAGTAGTAGTAGAAAGAACTGGCCGCAGACAGGCTTCGAAGGCCTAACATAAAAAAATATAGGGCTGTAGGCACTTTTAAATAGGTTCCAGGGGTACACGGGCAGCAGTAGACTGGTCAGTGTAGTAGTAGAAAGAACGGGCCGCAGACAGGCTTCGAAGGCCTAACATAAAAAAATATTGGGCTGTAGGCACTTTTAAATAGGTTCCAGGGGTACACAGGCAGCAGTGGTCTGGTCAGTGTAGGAGTAGTAGAAAGAATGGGCCGCAGACAGGCTTCGAAGGCCTAACATAAAAAAATATTGAGCTGTAGGCACTTTATTATTGGTTCCAGGGGTACACGGGAAGCAGTAGACTGGTCAGTGTAGTAGTAGTAGAAAGAACGGGCCGCAGACAGGCTTCGAAGGCCTAACATAAAAAAATATTGGGCTGTAGGCACTTTTAAATAGGTTCCAGGGGTACACAGGCAGCAGTGGTCTGGTCAGTGTAGGAGTAGTAGAAAGAACGGGCCGCAGACAGGCTTCGAAGGCCTAACATAAAAAAATTTTGGGCTGTAGGCACTTTAACATTGGTTCCAGGGGTACACGGGCAGCAGTAGACCGGTCAGTGGAGGAGTAGTAGAAAGAACGGGCGGCAGACAGGCTTCGAAGGCCTAACATAAAAAAATATTGGCTGTAGGCACTTTTAAATAGGTTCCAGGGGTACACGGGCAGCAGTAGACTGGTCAGTGTAGTAGTAGTAGAAAGAACGGGCCGCAGACAGGCTTCGAAGGCCTAACATAAAAAAATATTGGGCTGTAGGCACTTTTAAATAGGTTCCAGGGGTACACAGGCAGCAGTGGTCTGGTCAGTGTAGGAGTAGTAGAAAGAACGGGCCGCAGACAGGCTTCGAAGGCCTAACATAAAAAAATATTGGGCTGTAGGCACTTTTAAATAGGTTCCAGGGGAACACAGGCAGCAGTGGTCTGGTCAGTGTAGGAGTAGTAGAAAGAACGGGCCGCAGACAGGCTTCGAAGGCCTAACATAATAAAATTGGACAGGCTGTAGGCACTTTATAATTGGTTCCTGGGGTATACGGGCAGCAGTAGACAGGTCAGTGGAGGCCTAGTGGAAGGAGGGACCGCAGACAGGCTTCGAAGGCCTAACATAATAAATTGGGCTGGCTGTAGGCAATTTAAAATTGGTTCCAGGGGTACACGGGCAGCAGTGGTCTGGTCAGTGGAGGCCTAGTGGAAGGAAGGAATGCAGACAGGCTTCGAAGGCCTAACATAATAAAATTGGACAGGTTGTAGGCACTTTATAATTGGTTCCAGGGGTACACGGGCAGCAGTAGACAGGTCAGTGGAGGCCTAGTGGAAGGAGAGACCGCAGACAGGCTTCGAAGGCCTAACATAATAAATTGGGCTGGCTGTAGGCAATTTAAAATTGGTTCCAGGGGTACACGGGCAGCAGTGGTCTGGTCAGTGGAGGTCTAGTGGAAGGAGGGACAGCAGACAGGCTTCGAAGGCCTAACATAATAAAATTGGACAGGCTGTAGGCACTTTATAATTGGTTCCAGGGGTATACGGGCAGCAGTAGACAGGTCAGTGGAGGCCTAGTGGAAGGAGGGACCGCAGACAGGCTTCGAAGGCCTAACATAATAAATTGGGCTGGCTGTAGGCAATTTAAAATTGGTTCCAGGGGTACACGGGCAGCAGTGGTCTGGTCAGTGGAGGCCTAGTGGAAGGAAGGAATGCAGACAGGCTTCGAAGGCCTAACATAATAAAATTGGACAGGTTGTAGGCACTTTATAATTGGTTCCAGGGGTACACGGGCAGCAGTAGACAGGTCAGTGGAGGCCTAGTGGAAGGAGGGACCGCAGACAGGCTTCGAAGGCCTAACATAATAAATTGGGCTGGCTGTAGGCAATTTAAAATTGGTTCCAGGGGTACACGGGCAGCAGTGGTCTGGTCAGTGGAGGCCTAGTGGAAGGAGGGACCGCAGACAGGCTTCGAAGGCCTAACATAATAAAATTGGACAGGCTGTAGGCACTTTATAATTGGTTCCAGGGGTACACGGGCAGCAGTAGACAGGTCAGTGGAGGCCTAGTTGAAGGAGGGACCGCAGACAGGCTTCGAAGGCCTAAGATAATAAATTGGGCTGGCTGTAGGCAATTTAAAATTGGTTCCAGGGGTACACGGGCAGCAGTGGTCTGGTCAGTGGAGGCCTAGTGGAAGGAGGGACCGCAGACAGGCTTCGAAGGCCTAACATAATAAAATTGGACAGGCTGTAGGCACTTTATAATTGGTTCCAGGGGTACACGGGCAGCAGTGGTCTGGTCAGTGGAGGCCTAGTGGAAGGAGGGACCGCAGACAGGCTTCGAAGGCCTAACATAATAAAATTGGACAGGCTGTAGGCACTTTATAATTGGTTCCAGGGGTACACGGGCAGCAGTAGACAGGTCAGTGGAGGCCTAGTGGAAGGAGGGACCGCAGACAGGCTTCGAAGGCCTAACATAATAAATTGGGCTGGCTGTAGGCAATTTAAAATTGGTTCCAGGGGTACACGGGCAGCAGTGGTCTGGTCAGCGGAGGCCGATTGTAATGAGTGTCTGCCAGTTAGTAGTCCAAAACAATAAATAAATGTGAATGTCTCGCATTAAAACAAAACGAAAACACTAAAGGGTGCAATCATTAGGTACAGGGGTGGGATCCTCTGCGTAGTTTCAGACCTACTAATTTAGCGCAAAGTATTTACTGTGGTAAATAGAGGACACTGCCCCTGACTATGTTAAGTACCATCATACATGTCAACACAATGATATTGTCAGTGGCAGGAATGGAAGGATGTCAGCGCATAGACTAAACATTGGTGGAAGTGTGAGAGATAACTGTGGAAGTGGTAGAGCAATGTTTGACCTGGGGGTGGGTGAACTCTCTTGTGGCCGGCGGTACAGACCCAGGGCCCCTCATGTTACAACAGTGTGTCTGACGTTGGGTGCGCACCACCACCGCCAGAGACACTTTATTGTACTATGAGGGACCCAGTGGCAGTGCTGTCGACCAAAAGCGGGCACACCCACCTCTTCAGACAAACATCACTCTCACGGGTGCTTGCGCCAAGTCGCGATACCACGGCCCCGTGTGGGGAGTTTGGCCATTTAGGGAGGTGTAAACATGTCGTATGCTGGACAATCCGCTGCAGCAAATTAGACATTAGAAAAGTAATTCACAGTAGTCCACAGGCAAGAGCTTTTCATAGGAAAGCTAGGTGTCGGCCGGGCAAGGTGGGGCAAAAGAATTCGAAATCCAGTTGTGGTTCATTTTAATGAATGTTAGATCATCAACATTTTGGGTAGCCAGACGAGTCCTTTTTTCGGTTAATATTGAACCTGCAGCACTGAATACTCTTTCTGATAGGACACTAGCTGCCGGGCAAGCAAGCTCCTGCAATGCATATTCTGCCAATTCTGGCCAGGTGTCTAATTTTGATGCCCAGTAATCAAATGGGAATGACGGTTGGGGGAGAACATCGATAAGGGATGAAAAATAGTTTGTAACCATACTGGACAAATGTTGTCTCCTGTCACTTTCAATTGATGCAGCAGTACCTGTCCTGTCTGAGGTCATAGCAAAATCACTCCACAACCTGGTCAGAAAACCCCTCTGTCCAACGCCACTTCTGATGTGTGCACCCCTAACACTCCTGGTCTGCTGCACCCTGGAGCTCGTGTGAGAACGATCACGGGCGCTGTGTGCTGGGAATGCCTGAAGCAAACGGTCAACAAGAGTTGATTGTTTGGTTGCTAATATTAGTTCCAAGTTCTCATGTGGCATAATATTTTGCAATTTGCCTTTATAGCGAGGATCAAGGAGGCAGGCCAACCAGTAATCGTCATCATTCATCATTTTAGTAATGCGTGTGTGCCTTTTGAGGATACGTAAGGCATAATCCGCCATGTGGGCCAAAGTTCCAGATGTCAAATATGCGGTTGTGATTGGTTGAGGGGCAGTTTCAGGCAAATCTACGTCACTTGAGTCCCTCAAAAAACCAGAACCCGGCCTTGCCACGCAACCAATTTCCAGTGCCCCCGGGAAAGCTTCCTCATTAAAAATATACTCATCCCCATCATCCTCCTCGTCCTCCACCTCCTCTTCACCCGCTAACTCGTCCTGTACACTGCCCTGACCAGACAAAGGCTTTCCTCTTCCTCTGGTGCAGACGCCTGATCCTTTATGTGCGTCAAACTTTGCATCAGCAGACACATTAGAGGGATACTCATGCTTATTATGGCGTTGTCTGCACTAACCAGCCGTGTGCATTCCTCAAAACACTGAAGGACTTGACACATGTCTTGTATCTTCGACCACTGCACACCTGACAACTCCATGTCTGCCATCCTACTGCCTGCCCGTGTATGTGTATCCTCCCACAAAAACATAACAGCCCGCCTCTGTTCGCACAGTCTCTGAAGCATGTGCAGTGTTGAGTTCCACCTTGTTGCAACGTCTATGATTAGGCGATGCTGGGGAAGGTTCAAACACCGCTGATAGGTCTGCATACGGCTGGAGTGTACAGGCGAACGGCGGATATGTGAGCAAAGTCCACGCACTTTGAGGAGCAGGTCGGAGAACCCAGGATAAGTTTTCAATATGCACTGCACCACCAGGTTTAAGGTGTGAGCCAGGCAAGGAATGTGTTTCAGTTGGGAAAGGGAGATGGCAGCTGTTGTGAATTCTGTGGCTGAATTCACTCCTGTGGTCACAAGTGGTACTGCAGCTTCTGAGCTTCCTCCCTCAGGTGTTCTGGTGAGCTCGTTAACTGCTTCATTACTTAACTCCGCCTGATGCTGCTATCCTTGCTCCTTGTCAATGTTTCAGTGTTGGATCTGAGCTTCTCCTGATTGTTCCTGTGACCTGCTGCTCTTTATAGCTAAGTGCCTTTTGTTTTTTTGTTTCTTTTTTTCTGTCCAGCTTGTCTTTTGTTTTGCTGGAAGCTCTGAGACGCAAAGGGTGTACCGCCGTGCCGTTAGTTCGGCACGGTGGGTTTTTTTGCCCCCTTTGCGTGGTTTTGCTTTAGGGTTTTTTGTAGACTGCAAAGTTCGCTTTACTGTCCTCGCTCTGTCCTAGAATATCGGGCCCCACTTTGCTGAATCTATTTCATCCCTACGTTTTGTCTTTTCATCTTACTCACAGTCATTATATGTGGGGGGCTGCCTTTTCCTTTGGGGAATTTCTCTGGGGCAAGTCAGGCCTATTTTTCTATCTTCAGGCTAGCTAGTTTCTTAGGCTGTGCCGAGTTGCCTAGGTAGTTGTTAGGCGCAATCCACAGCCGCTTTTAGTTGTGTTTAGGATAGGATCAGGTGTGCAGTCTACAGAGTTTCCACGTCTCAGAGCTCGTTCTTGTATTTTTGGGTATTTGTCAGATCACTGTGTGCGCTCTGATCGCTAAGCACACTGTGTTTCTGGATTGCCTTCATAACACCTGTCATTAGCAAACATAACAGGCAGCCATGAAATTCCTTCCGTTATCACTCACTACCTTGCCTGCCTCAAGATCTACTGTGCCCAGCCACGACTGCGTTTCTTGCTGCAAGAACTCGGACAGAACTTCCGCGGTGTGTCTGTTGTCGCCCAAACACTTCATAGCCAATACAGCCTGCTGACGCTTGCCAGTAGCTGGCCCATAATGGGACAACTGGTGTGCAACAGTGTCAGCTGCCGATGGAGTGGTTGGGCGACTGCGGTCTGTGGAAGAGCTCTCGCTTCTGCAGGAGGACGAGGAGGAGGAGGAGGGGTTGCGAACGCCTACAGCCAACTGTTTCCTAGACCGTGGGCTAGGCTCAACTGTCCCGAAATTGATGTCCCCTGTGGACCCTGCATCCACCACATTCACCCAGTGTGCCGTGATGGACACGTAACTTCCCTGGCCATGCCTACTGGTCCATGCATCTGTAGTCAGGTGCACATTTGTACTCACAGATTGCCTGAGTGCATGGACGATGCGCTGTTTAACATGCTGGTGCAGGGCTGGGATGGCTTTTCTGGAAAAAAAGTGTCGACTGGGTAGCTCGTAGCGTGGTTCAGCGTACTCCATCAGGGCTTTGAAAGCTTCGCTTTCAACTAACCGGTAGGGCATCATCTCTAACGAGATTAGTCTAGCTATGTGGGCGTTAAAACCCTGTGTACGCGGATGCGAGGATAAGTACTTCCTTTTTCTAACCAGAGTCTCATGTAGGGTGAGCTGGACTGGAGAGCTGGAGATCGTGGAACTAGCGGGTGTGCCGGTGGACATGGCAGACTGAGAGACGGTTGGAGATGGTATTGTTTCCACCGGTGCCCTAGATGCAGTATTTCCTCCTACAAAACTGGTGATTCCCTGACCCTGACTGCTTTGGGCTGGCAAAGAAACCTGCACAGATACTGCCGGTGGTGCGGAAAATGGTGGCCTTACAGTGACGGAAGGGATGTTGCGTTGCTGACTAGCTTCATTGGCCGAGGGTGCTACAACCTTAAGGGACGTTTGGTAGTTAGTCCAGGCTTGCAAATGCATGGTGGTTAAATGTCTATGCATGCAACTTGTATTGAGACTTTTCAGATTCTGTCCTCTGCTTAAGGTAGTTGAACATTTTTGACAGATGACTTTGCGCTGATCAATTGGATGTTGTTTAAAAAAATGCCAGACTGCACTCTTTCTAGCATCGGATACCTTTTCAGGCATTGCAGACTGAGCTTTAACCGGATGGCCACGCTGTCCTCCAACAGGTTTTGGCTTTGCCATGCGTTTTGGGCAAGATACGGGCCCGGCAGATGGAACCTGTTGCGATGTTGATGCCTGCTGCGGCCCCTCCTCCTCCGCTTCAGAACTGCTGCCGCCTGCACCCTGTTCCCCCAATGGCTGCCAATCAGGGTCAAGAACTGGGTCATCTATTACCTCTTCTTGTAGCTCGTGTGCAACTTCGTCTGTGTCACCGTGTCGGTCGGTGGTATAGCGTTCGTGACGGGGCAACATAGTCTCATCAGGGTCTGATTGTGGATCAGTACCCTGAGAGGGCAATGTTGTGGTCTGAGTCAAAGGACCAGCATAGTAGTCTGGCTGTGGCTGTGCATCAGTGCACTCCATGTCAGAATCTACTTGTAATGGGCATGGCCTGTTAACTGTTTCACTTTCTAAGCCAGGGATGGTATGTGTAAAGAGCTCCATGGAGTAACGCGTTGTGTGCCTGCTGCATCCTTCTCTCTTGTTGTTGTTTTTGCTGAAGAGGACAAGGAAGCGACTTTTCCCTGACCGTGAACATCCACAAACGACGCGCTGCTTTTACATTTACCAGTTTCAGAAGAGGAGGCAAAAGAGCTAGAGGCTGAGTCAGCAAGGTAAGCCAAAACTTGTTGTTGCTGCTCCGGCTTTAAAAGCGGTTTTCCTACTCCCAGAAAAGAGAGCGTTCGAGGCCTTGTGTAGCCAGACGACGAACCTGGCTCCACAGCTCCAGACTTAGGTGGAATATTTTTTTTCCCACGACCACCTGATGCTCCACTACCACTACCATCATTACCAGCTGACAATGAACGCCCACGGCCATGACCTCTTGCACCAGACTTCCTCATTGTTTTAAAAACTTAACCAAAGTAACTTTATTTGTTGCTATCAAACAACTTACACGGTGAGCTATAACTTCAGTATGATTTCGATATCCCTTTACAGGTTGGTGAGACCGCAAGGAAAATCAGGCACAATGTTACACACTCTGTTTTCTGTGGCACCAAAATCACAGAGATGCCACACAGGCAGGACTGTCACTCAAGCACAAATGTCAATATTAATCTCCCATTTTTTTTTTTTTTCAGGAAGAATTTAGAAACCAGATAAAATAAAATGATTTTTTCAGGGAGAATTTAGAAACCAAATAAAAAAAAAATAGGCTTTCTATGGCCCACTGAGTGAGAGATGGCACACACAGGAGTCAGGAGTGGCACACAAGCCCAGAGGCCAATATTTATCTCCCACTGATTGATTTATTGATTTTTTCAGGTAGAATTTAGAACCCAAATCAACCAAAAAAATAAATAGGCTTTCTATGGCCCACTGAGTGAGAGATGGCACACACAGGAGTCAGGAGTGGCACACAAGCCCAGAGGCCAATATTTATCTCCCACTGATTGATTTAGTGATTTTTTCAGGTAGAATTTAGAATCCAAATCAACCAAAGAAAATAAATAGGCTTTCTATGGCCCACTGAGTGAGAGATGGCACACACAGGAGTCAGGAGTGGCACACAAGCCCAGAGGCCAATATTTATCTCCCACTGATTGATGTAGTGATTTTTTCAGGTAGAATTTAGAACCCAAATCAACCAAAAAAATAAATAGGCTTTCTATGGCCCACTGAGTGAGAGATGGCACACACAGGGATGGCACTCTAGCAGAAATGCCAATCTTAATCTCCCACAAAAAAAAAAAAAAAAAAAACAGGGACTGTCCTACAATTACTATCTCCCTGCAGTAATCTCAGCCAGGTATGGCAGGCAGCAATAAGGAGTGGACTGATGCACAAATTAAATAAAAAGTGTGGACAAACAAAAAAGATAGCTGTGCAGAAAGGAAGGAACAAGAGGATTTGTGCTTTGAAAAAAGCAGTTGGTTTGCACAGCGGCGTACACACAGCAATGTAGCTATCAGGGAGCCTTCTAGGGCAGCCCAATGAGCTACAGCGCTGAGAAAAAAAAAAAATGTAGCTTCCACTGTCCCTGCATACCGAAGGTGGTGTTGGGCAGTGGAAATCGCTACAGCACAAGCGGTTTGGGGGTTAATGGACCCTGCCTAACGCTATCCCTGCTTCTGACGAAGCGGCAGCAACCTCTCCCTAAGCTCAGATCAGCAGCAGTAACATGGCGGTCGGCGGGAACGCCCCTTTATAGCCCCTGTGACGCCGCAGACAGCAAGCCAATCACTGCAATGCCCTTCTCTAAGATGGTGGGGACCAGGACCTATGTCATCACGCTGCCCACACTCTGCGTTCACCTTCATTGGCTGAGGAATGGCGCTTTTAGCGTCATTGAAACGCGACTTTGGCGCGAAAGTCGCGTACCGCATGGCCGACCCCGCACAGGGGTCGGATCGGGTTTCATGAAACCCGACTTTGCCAAAAGTCGGCGACTTTTGAAAATGAACGACCCGTTTCGCTCAACCCTAGTAGACAGTACAGACAGTGTGTACAAGCACATAAAGTATATACACATAGAAACATTCAGTTTACATACAGTATGCTCACATACATGTACACTTTATACATATATTTACACATTTACACAATATACTGCACACATGCAGTATACAAGCATAATATACACAGACACACATATATACACTGTATGTACATGTATATATATATATATATATATATATATATATATATATATATACAGTACAGACCAAAAGTTTGGACACACCTTCTCATTTAAAGATTTTTCTGTATTTTCATGACTATGAAAATTGTACATTCACACTGAAGGCATCAAAACTATGAATTAACACATGTGGAATTATATACTTAACAAAAAAGTGTGAAACAACTGAAAATATGTCTTATACCCTAGGTTCTTCAACGTAGCCACCTTTTGCTTTGATGACTGCTTTGCACACTCTTGGCATTCTCTTGATGAGCTTCAAGAGGTAGTCACTGGGAATGGTTTTCCAACAATCTTGAAGGAGTTCCGAGAGATGCTTAGCACTTGTTGGCCCTTTTGCCTTCACTCTGCGGTCCAGCTCACCCCAAACCATCAGGTCATCTGGCGTAGCACCCCATCACTCTCCTTCTTGGTCAAATAGCCCTGACACAGCCTGGAGGTGTGCTTGGGGTCATTGTCCTGTTGAAAAATAAATGATGGTCCAACTATAAGCAAACCGGATGGAATAGCATGCCGCTGCAAGATGCTGTGGTAGCCATGCTGGTTCAGTATGCCTTCAATTTTGAATAAATTCCCAACAGTGTCACGAGCAAAGCACCCCCACATCATCACACCACCTCCTCCATGCTTCACGGTGGGAACCAGGCATGTAGAGTCCATCCGTTTATGTTTTCTGCATTGCACAAAGACTTGGTGGTTGGTACCAAAGATCTCAAATTTGGACTCATCAGACCAAAGCACAGATTTCCACTGGTCTAATGTCCATTCCTTGTGTTCTTTAGTCCAAACAAGTCTCTTCTGCTTGTTGCCTGTCCTTAGCAGTGTTTCCTAGCAGCTGTTTTACCATGAAGGCCTGCTGCACAAAGTCTCCTCTTAACAGTTGTTGTAGAGATGTGTCTGCTGCTAGAACTCAGTGTGGCATTGACCTGGTCTCTAATCTGAGCTGCTGTTAACCTGCAAATTCTGAGGCTGGTGACTCGGATAAACTTATCCTCAGAAGCAGAGGTGACTCTTGGTCTTCCTTTCCTGGGGCGGTCCTCATGTGAGCCAGGTGCTTTGTAGCGCTTGATGGTTTTTGCAACTGCACTTGGGGACATTTTCAAATTTTTCCCCATTTTTTGGACTGATTGACCTTCATTTCTTAAAGTAATGATGGCCACTCGTTTTTCTTTACTTAGCTGCTTTTTTCTTGCCATAATACAAATTCTAACAGTCTATTCAGTAGGACTATCAGCTGTGTATCCACCAGACTTCTGCACAACACAGCTGATGGTCCCAACCCCATTTATAAGGCTAGAAATCCCACTTATTAAACCTGACAGAGCACACCTGCGAAGTGAAAACCATTTCCGGGGACTACCTCTTGAAGCTCATCAAGAGAATGCCAAGTGTGTGCATAGCAGTCATCAAAGCAAAATGTCGCTACTTTGAAGAACCTAGAAAATAAGACATAATTTCAGTTGTTTCACACTTTTTTGTTAAGTATATAATTCCACAAGTGTTAATTCATAGTTTTGTTGACTTCAGTGTGAATTTACAATTTTCATAGCCATGAAAATACGGAAAATCTTTAAATGAGAAGGTGTGTCCAAACTAACTTTTGGTCTGTACTGTATATATATATATATAAATATATATATGTATATATATATATATATATACATATATATATATATATACATATACTGTAGGGGTTATACTCACTCAGGTGCAGCGGGTTGCAATCAGGAGGCACATTCCTTTAAAAGTTCCCAGGGTTTATTGCTTCACAAACCCACAAAACAAAACAGAAAAACAAATAGCCTTTATCTCAGGCAAAAGAAAGTATAAGGCTGTGTGCACACGTAGCAGATTTTTCGAGTTTTTTTTGCGTTTTTTCGCTATAAAAACGCTATAAAACCGCGAAAAAAATGCTAACATTAAGCATCCTATTTAATAGAATGCAATCCGCATTTTTTGTGCACATGCTGCATTTTTTTCCAGAGCGGATTCGCATTCCAGAAAAAAACGCAGCATGTTCTTTAAATTTGCGGAATCGCGGGGATTCTGCACACCTAGGAATGCATTGATCTAATTATTTTTAACATTCCATCTTTTACTATTAATGCGGCATAGGCTGCATCAATAGTAAAAAGTTGGTCACACTTGTCAAACACTGTTTGACAAGTGTGACCAACCTGTCAATCAGTTTTCCAAGCGATGCTACAGATCGCATGGAAAACGCTAGCATTCTGCATGCTAATTATGCTTGCCAAACGCTAGTTTTCTGCAGGAATATGCATGCCAATTCTACATGCGATATACCTGCGGCAGGAGCCGCAGAATTTCCGCGGAAATTTCCGCGGCAATTCTGCAACGTGTGCACTTAGCCTAAGTGTCCAGTACTTCAGGCTCAGTCATGGAACCTCAACACACACTGGAGGCTTCCACCTCCCCACATATAGGTCGTGTGTTAAGCAGTATCCTACATTATATAGCTATAACCACACCCAGGAACCTATCACATGATTTTTCACGTGGTCGTGACATTAGCACAGGTCCTCAAACACATAAAGAGGTATGGTGATGTCCCTACCCAGGGGTGAGATATATGAGTAGCCAGACACTCCCATCTCTCACAGCTACCCGTAACCCGAACCCAAGTGTACAAAATGATCCCTTAGTGCTTATGTGCATTAAAGAATACACTCCGGGTTACATCACAGAGACAAGCCATCTCTGTGACACATACCTCCTGTCGACTATATGACCCTTCGCCACGCTACATACCTCCCTCCTCTGCCTAAAGCCATGGGGCATTCTACTTTCCCCTACTAGACAAGGGATTCTTGAGAGGGCATCAGGATTTCCGTGTAGTTTCCCTGCCCTATGTTCTACATTGAAGCTGAAGTCCTGCAGGGCTAAGAACCAATGGGTGACCCTAGCATATCTACCCTTCGGTTCCCTCATCCATCTGAGTGGGGCATGGTCAGATATAATCTAAACTTACATTCCAACAGAATGTACCAATTTATAGCCAAGCACTCCTTCTCTACTGCTGAGTAATTCCTTTCACATGAAGATAACTTCCTACTCAGGTAAAGAACAGGATGCTCCTCCCAATGTATCTCCTAGGAAAGAACTGCTCTTACCCCAATATCAGAGGCAGCGGTCTGAAAAATAAACTCTTTCATTTTTTGGAAAGCCTGACTCTGCCTCTTTGGACCATCTAACCTTTACTGATTTTGTCCCCTTTAGAAGATCTGTCAGAGGCGCAGCAACCATGGCGAAGTTTGAACCTCCTGCAATAACCCACGATCCCCAGGAAGGTTCTAACTTGCTTTTTGGAGAGTGGTCTTGGCCATGTTTGAATTGCCTCCACTTTACTGATTTGAGGTTTTGTTTCGCCACGACCCACTACATATCCCAGGTACTTGGCTTCTTCTTTACCCAAGGCACACTTTATTGCAAACCCCATCTCCCTTAAAGCATCAAACACTGCTTGGACCTTTTCCAGATGACTCTCCCAGTCTGGGATAAAGATGACGATATCATCCAGGTACGCAGCAGCATATTGCTTATGAGGTACAAGGATTCTATCCATATCCCTTTGGAAAGTAGCCGGAGCTCCCTGCAGGCCAAAAGGAATCCGGACGTACTGGAAGCATCCATCTAGTGTAGAAAACGCAGTCTTTTCCTTGGCTTCCTGAGCCATGGGGATCTTCCAATTCCCTACTTCAAATCCAAGGTGGTTATGTACCTGGCGGGCCAAAGTCTTTCGATGAGCTCATCAATGCGTGGCATGGGATACGCATCAATCTTGGAGACCTCATTCAGCTTCCGATAGTCATTGCAGAACCTCCATTCACCATCAGGTTTTGGGACCAGGACAATTGGGCTCGACCACCCACTCTTGGATTCCTCAATGACCCCAAGCTTCAACATGCACTCCACATCCTTGGAGATTACTTCTTGACGGGCCTCAGGAATTCGATAAGGCTTCACGTTTACTTGCACATGTGGCTCTGTCATGACCTCGTGCTCTACGACCTTTGTGCACCCCTGGAACTCTGAAAACAGGTCACTGTTCTTCTGGAGTAACTCCCGGCACTGCTGTTTCTGGACTTTCGATAGCGTCTCCGCTATACTAACTCCTCCAACCTCACCTTCTGGGTTTCCCAGCAAGCATGGAGTTACCGCTGGCTCTCTATCTTGCCATGGCTTGATGAGGTTGACATGGTAAACTTGGATTGGTCTCCCTCTTCCTGGTTGGTGAATCTTATAGTTTACCTCACCAAGCTTCTCCAACACTTATGGCCCTTGCCATTTGGCCAGTAACTTGCTCTCCACCGTCAGAACTATAACAAGAACTCTGTCTCCCTGATTGAACTGCCTCACTCTTGCTGACTGGTTGTAGACCCTAGTCTGAGCTTCTTGTGCCTGGCGGAGATGTTCTTTCACAATGGGCAACACCTTTGAAATCCTCTGCTGCATCAGTGCCACATGCTCAATGAAGCTTCTGTGGGGCGTGACTTTGGCTTCCCAGGATTCCTTGGCTATATCCAGGAGACCTCGCGGATGTCGGCCATACAGAAGCTCAAATGACGAGAACCCCATGGAGGCCTGTGGAACTTCATGGATAGAAAACAGCAGATACGGTAAGAGACAGTCCCAGTCTCTAACATCTTTCTCCCTGGCTTTTCTTAGCATGCTCTTCAGTGTCTTGTTAAACCTCTCAACAAAGCCATCTGACTGAGGATGGTACACTAAAGTGCTCAACTGGGAGATTTTCAGGATTTTGCACAACTCCTTGCTCATAAAAGATGTCCCCTAGCCGGTCAAGATCTCCTTTGTAAAACCTGTCCGGGAAAACACATGGACCAACTCGTGGGCCATACTCTTTGTAAAAGAATTTCTGAGGGGAATTGCCTCAGGATAACATTAGCATATTCCACAATGACTAATATATACTGATGGCCCCGGGCTGATTTAACTAGGGGACCGACCAAATCCATGGCAATTCTCTCAAATGGCACCTCAATAATGGGCAATGGCAGAAGAGGCTCCGGAAATGAGGGGTGGGGGCAGTTAACTGACATGTAGGGCAGGACTTGCAATGGTTCACTATTTACTGGTGACACCCAGGCCAATAGAACCTCTGCACAGCCCGCTCCTGCGTTTTTGCCACCCCCAGTTGTCCACCCAAGATGTGTGAATGGGCCATATCCAACACCTTCCATCTATAGGGACCTGCACATCAACTACTCTATCAACACCTCCCTTGTTTTGGTGACCCGGCACAACTCCCCACTCAGCATAAAATATGGAAATCTTGTGTCCGCCCCCAGCTCCTTTGCAACCCCATTAATGACTGTGACATTGTTAAAGGCTTCCCTCAGGGTTGGGTCCCTATATTGAGCAGTCCCAAAATTCTCACCTGCCACCCCTACCTAACTCTGGAATGTCAGATACAGGAGACACTTCTTCCTCATCCCCTACTAAGACCCAAAAAGGAAACCGGTCTGCCTCTGGGTGTGGTGATACCTTATTAGGTTTCATTGGTTCCTTACTCTTGCTATCGACCTCAGAACCCTTTCCCCACAGATCCCAAAACAAACAGAAATCCCAACCTATAATTACAGGGTGCAACAAGTCCCGAATGATGCTGACTTCATGGGACTCAGTGACATTCACCGTCTCAATCTCCACTCTGGCCATAGGGTAGTCTTTTGCATCACCATGTATGCATCAAATGCCGACCTTCCCCAGGAGTAGGTTCAGAGGAAAAGTGGCCCTCACAAGGGTCACTAAGCTCCTGCAGCCTAGCAGCGCTGTTACTGCTCGACCATTCACCTTCACGGGACATTCTTGAGGCCACTTGTTGGGTGGAAAGTTCATACTGCAGGCTGGGTGTGCATAGTATGAACTACAGCATCCCATGCTGCAGTCCATCTACTCGGTGGTCTGGGGACAATGGGCAGCTATATGCCCTGGCCTGTGGCACCTTCAGCAAATAACATCACACATAGGGACCTTGGGCACCACCTCCCCCGTCCCTTTTGACCTTGGACTCCCCACCCCTTTTTGGGACTCTTCCCCCAGTACGGAATGGGCTGCCTCCCCAAGGAGCCTTCCATCCCCTGGTATCTCTTGACCAGTCTGACCAGTTTATCGGCATTTCGGGGATCACCCTGGGCAACCCAAGTCTGTATGGGCCTCGGCCGGGAGTTCACAAACCGATCCATCACCACTCGTTATGCCATTTGGGAGCGAGGCGGTATCTCCCGGTGATAGGCCCAGCGGTGAACTCACTGTGCCCTGACAGTCAGTATCACCCCAAACGTGACAGAATCTCAATTTTCAGTTTGTGATACTCCTTGGCATCCTGCAAGGTCAAGTCATAGTACGCCTTCTGGGGTTCCCCTGTCAGGTATGGCACCTGCACCTCAGCCCACTGCTCTGGCGGAAGTTTTTCCCTCTCAGCGACCCTCTCAAACACCGTAGGGAAGGCTTCCACATCATCCCTGGGGATCATTTTCTGCAATGCACATCTTACTGTCTTCCGGACGTGGGCGTCATCATCCAGACCTGGGGTTGGGGCACTCATCCTGCCCTGGATGGTGGTTGCCAGAAGCTGCATCTGCTGCCGCTGCTCCTGCTGGCTCTGGTGTATCTGCTGCAACAACAGCCTGTTGGTCTTTTGCTGCTGTGACTGCGACTGAACCAAGTGTTTCAGCAGGTCCTCCATTTTTTCCAGCAATGCTTGCTGCTTGCTACAGACTTGACCCAGGACATTCAGTAACAGTCTCACGTCTCTGCTCGCAATCAGGAGGCACGTTCCTTTAAAAGTACACAGTATTTATTGCTTCACAAACCCATAAAACAAAACTGAAAAACAAATAGCCTTTAGCTCAGGCAAAAGAAAGTACAAGTGACCAGTACTTCAGGATCAGTCCTAGAGCCTCAACACACACTGGAGGCTTCCACTTCCTTACACACAGGTCCTGTGTTAAGCAGTAGCCTACATTATATAGATATAATCACACCCAGGAACCCATCACATGATTAGTCATGTGGTCGTGACATCACCGCAGATCCTCAAACACATATAGAGGTATGGTGATGCCCCTACCCAGGGGTGATATATATGGGTAGCCAGACCCTCCCATCTCTCACAACTACCCGTAACCCAGACCCAAGTGTACAAAACGATCCCTTAGTGCTTATGTGCATTAAAGAAAACACTCCGGGTTACATCACAGAGACAAGCCATCTCTGTGCCACATACATCCCATCGACTATACGACCCTTAGCCACGCTACAATACACACACACATATGCACCACAGATATACATAATCATACTATAAACTGTATATATATACACACATACTATATATACACAGACACACATACTATACATGCGGCTTCACTTGTGCAGATCTCAGCACAGAGGTTTAGGACCATCCATGATGATGAGGAAGGGACACAGACACACAGGGCAGCAGACATCTTCCTGCCCCGACATTCACATCTGCTGAACTGTAAGATGGCCCCTCCCCCTCATTCAACTGAACCTGACACTACCAGAGAGAGGGGATGTGGAGAGGGAATTGGGGAGAGACGATCAAGGACTGCAGAGGATGTACAGCATTATTTTAATGCTGTGCACTGTCTCTGCACGTCATAAAAGGGCTGCAGATGCAGGGGGACCCCATTTGTGGGTGGGGGCCTAAGATGGCTGCCTTGTCTGCCTGGCCCAAACGGCATCCTTGCTGACTATTAAAACATAAGATGAAAAGTATAAAATTCTTGAATCGGAGACTACAAGACCATTATATTATAAGGACAAATTCTAGAAAATTCTAGCAATTAAAGGAAAAACATTAACCTTTCTATATCAATTTCCCCCATTTTGTAAATGGTATAACGTTTTGCCACGGTGTCAGCTGACGTCCACTAAGGAGTTTCTGTCTCATGGTTCTAGTTCCCATATGGGGGCTTTCTATCTGCTTCACCCTTCCACCCTCAGTGTGGACACTCACTTTCCCTGTCAGCAGTGGTTATCTGGGGTCTATGATTTTTTTTCACACATACATTATTCAATAGCTTAGGTAATACATATATCAGTGCTTCTACGGCTACATAAAGCAATAAATAAAACAATAAAATTTGCATGCAAGCCTGTACAACACCAGAAATCCATCCTGCTAGGCCACTAAACCAGTTGGCTGTTTTTAAAAAGGAGTCTCTTTATTGTATTAGTCTCATTAAGAACCTCAAGGAACCTGGAAAATCAGAGTCCAGGTCTCATTGTGTATGCAGTGTGGTGTTAATACCTAGCATGGCTCCAGGGGTAAGGCCAAGTACGGCAACGTCCTTGCTGATACTGGGCTCTGTGTACAGATCCAACAGTCTTTTGTTTTGTCTTTTTTCCATGTCCTTTATAAGAAAAGCATGATGTCGAATAAGTTTGTTGTCCCAGTCAACATTTAAAAGGTTATCCAGAGTCTCTGTAGGGTGAAATATTCCTGCTTTTGCCAGCAAGGTGATTAATAGAACAGTCATTCTGCTGGGAAGTGATCTTTTTACAGTGACTGGCGTGGATCTAGGTGGGCTTTCGCTCAAGGTTCACTCAGGTGGATGTGGTAAGTTGGATTTGGAACAGGCCATCAAACCATGGATCTAGGCTCTTTCTCACGTGTCTGTGTATGCCCACCAATCACATAGATTCAGCTGATGCACGTCTAGACTTCCATTAAGATCTGGATTGGATGAGAACACATGTTTATTCACCACATTAAAGGGAACCTGTCACCTGAATTTGGCGGGACTGGTTTTGGGTCATATGGGCGGAGTTTTCAGGTGTTTGATTCACCCTTTCCTTACCCGCTGGCTGCATGCTGGCCGCAATATTGTATTGAAGTTCATTCTCTGTCCTCCGTAGTACACGCCTGTGCAAGGCAAGATTGCATAGTGCAGGCATGTACTACAGAGGACAGAGAATGAACTTCAATCCAATATTGCGGCCAGCATGCAGCCAGCGGGTAAGGAAAGGGTGAATCAAACACCTGAAAACTCCGCCCATATGACCCAAAACCAGTCCCGCCAAATTCAGGTGACAGGTTCCCTTTAAGCCTTTTCTGCAAGGCCTGGACATGGGCTGTCAAAGAACCGTGTTGCAGTTGCAGCACTTCTGGGAAGTACAGTCCAGTCTTTGGCGCACTGCCAAACAGGACTACAAAAGGAGACAAGCCTGTCTTTCTATTTGGAGCGTGTCTGACTGACAAGAGTGCAAGAGACAAGCACTCTACCCAATTCTTTCCTGTGTCCACCATGGCCTTTTGAATTTTTAGTTTAAGTGTCCCATTTAGTCTTTCCACTTTCCCACTGCTTTGTGACTGATGTGGTGTATGATATATTTGCTGTATTCCCAGGGCCTGCATGATTTCCTTGATTATTATTTCTCCAGTGGAGAGTGTACCCTTATCACTTTCTGTGGTTTCTGGGACACCATATCTGCAGATCAGTTATTTCATCAGTTTGTCTGCAGTCGTTTTAGCATTTGCACATTTTACCGGATAGGCTTCCAGCCAACCAGAGAAGAGATCTACACATACTAGGACATATTCATACACTAGGGTTGAGCGAAACGGGTCGTTCATTTTCAAAAGTCGCCGACTTTTGGCAAAGTCGGGTTTCATGAAACCCGATCCGACCCCTGTGCGGGGTCGGCCATGCGGTACGCGACTTTCGCGCCAAAGTCGCGTTTCAATAACGCGAAAAGCGCCATTTCTCAGCCAATGAAGGTAAACGCAGAGTGTGGGCAGCGTGATGACATAGGTCCTGGTCCCCACCATCTTAGAGAAGGGCATTGCAGTGATTGGCTTGCTGTCTGTGGCGTCACAGGGGCTATAAAGGGGCGTTCCCGCCGACCGCCATGTTACTGCTGCTGATCTGAGCTTAGGGAGAGGTTGCTGCCGCTTCGTCAGAAGCAGGGATAGCGTTAGGCAGGGTCCATTAACCACCAAACCGCTTGTGCTGTAGCGATTTCCACTGCCCAACACCACCTTCGGTGTGCAGGGACAGTGGAAGCTACATTCTTTTTTTTTCCCTCAGCGCTGTAGCTTATTAGGCTGCCCTAGAAGGCTCCCTGATAGCTGCATTGCTGTGTGTACGCCGCTGTGCAAACCAACTGCTTTTTTCAAAGCACAAATCCTCTTGTTCCTTCCTTTCTGCACAGCTATCTTTTTGGTTTGTACACACTTTTTATTTAATTTGTGCATCAGTCCACTCCTTATTGCTGCCTGCCATACCTGGCTGAGATTACTGCAGGGAGATAGTAATTGAAGGACACTCCCTGTTTTTTTTTTTTTTTTGTGGGAGATTAAGATTGACATTTCTGCTAGAGTGCCATCCCTGTCTGTGTCATCTCGCACTCAGTGGGCCATAGAAAGCCTATTTATTTTTTTGCTTGATTTGGGTTATAAAATCTACCTGAAAAAATCACTACATCAATCAGTGGGAGAAAAATATTGGCCTCAGGGCTTGTGTGCCACTCCTGACTCCTGTGTGCATCATCACTCACTCAGTGGGCCATAGAAAGCCTATTTATTTTTTTGCTTGATTTGGGTTATAAAATGTACCTGAAAAAATCACTACATCAATCAGTGGGAGAAAAATATTGGCCTCAGGGCTTGTGTGCCACTCCTGACTCCTGTGTGCATCATCACTCACTCAGTGGGCCATAGAAAGGCCATTTTTTTTTTTTTTGCTTTATTTGGGTTCTAAATTCTACCTGAAAAAATCAATAAATCAATCAGTGGGAGATTAATATTGGCCTTTGGGCTTGTGTGCCAGTCCTGAGCGTGCCATCTCTCTCACAAATAGTGGGCCATAGAAAGCCTATTTATTTATTTTTTTTGGTTTTATAAATTCTCCCTTAAAAAAAAAAGGGAGATTAATATTGGCCTTTGGGCTTGTGTGCCAGTCCTAAGCGTGCCATCTCTCTCTGTCTCTCAGATAGTGGGCCATAGAAAGCCTATTTATTATTTTTTTTATTGGGTTTATAAATTTTCCCTGGAACAAAAAAAAAAAAGTGGGAGATAAATATTGGCCTCTGGGCTTGTGTGCCACTCCTGACTCCTGTGTGCGTCATCTCTCACTCAGTGGGCCATAGAAAGCCTTTTTTTGTTTTATTTGTTTTCTAAATTCTCCCTGAAAAAATCATTTTATTTTATTTGGTTTCTAAATTCTTCCTGAAAAAATCATTTTATTCTATTTTTTTTTTCCTAAAGTCTCCCTGAAAAAAAAAAAAAAAAACAAATCAGTGGGAGATTAATATTGCCCTTTCTGCTTGTGTGCCAGTCTTGACTCCTGGGTGTGCCATCTCTCTCTCTCTCTCCAATTGTGGGCCATAGAAAGCCTATTATTTTTTTTAGCTTGAATTGGGTTCCAAAATCTACCTGAAAAAATCACTACATCAATCAGTGGGAGATAAATATTGGCCTCTGGGCTTGTGTGCCACTCCTGACTCCTGTGTGCGTCATCTCTCACTCAGTGGGCCATAGAAAGCCTTTTTTTGTTTTATTTGTTTTCTAAATTCTCCCTGAAAAAATCATTTTATTTTATTTGGTTTCTAAACTCTTCCTGAAAAAATCATTTTATTCTATTTTTTTTTCCCTAAAGTCTCCCTGAAAAAAAACAAAAAAAAACAAATCAGTGGGAGATTAATATTGCCCTTTCTGCTTGTGTGCCAGTCTTGACTCCTGGGTGTGCCATCTCTCTCTCTCTCTCCAATTGTGGGCCATAGAAAGCCTATTATTTTTTTAGCTTGATTTGGGTTCCAAAATCTACCTGAAAAAATCACTACATCAATCAGTGGGAGATAAATATTGGCCTCTGGGCTTGTGTGCCACTCCTGACTCCTGTGTGCGTCATCTCTCACTCAGTGGGCCATAGAAAGCCTTTTTTTGTTTTATTTGTTTTCTAAATTCTCCCTGAAAAAATCATTTTATTTTATTTGGTTTCTAAACTCTTCCTGAAAAAATCCTTTTATTCTATTTTTTTTTTCCTAAAGTCTCCCTGAAAAAAAACAAAAAAAAACAAATCAGTGGGAGATTAATATTGCCCTTTCTGCTTGTGTGCCAGTCTTGACTCCTGGGTGTGCCATCTCTCTCTCTCTCTCCAATTGTGGGCCATAGAAAGCCTATTATTTTTTTTAGCTTGAATTGGGTTCCAAAATCTACCTGAAAAAATCACTACATCAATCAGTGGGAGATAAATATTGGCCTCTGGGCTTGTGTGCCACTCCTGACTCCTGTGTGCGTCATCTCTCACTCAGTGGGCCATAGAAAGCCTTTTTTTGTTTTATTTGTTTTCTAAATTCTCCCTGAAAAAATCATTTTATTTTATTTGGTTTCTAAACTCTTCCTGAAAAAATCATTTTATTCTATTTTTTTTTTCCTAAAGTCTCCCTGAAAAAAAACAAAAAAAAACAAATCAGTGGGAGATTAATATTGCCCTTTCTGCTTGTGTGCCAGTCTTGACTCCTGGGTGTGCCATCTCTCTCTCTCTCTCCAATTGTGGGCCATAGAAAGCCTATTATTTTTTTAGCTTGATTTGGGTTCCAAAATCTACCTGAAAAAATCACTACATCAATCAGTGGGAGATAAATATTGGCCTCTGGGCTTGTGTGCCACTCCTGACTCCTGTGTGCGTCATCTCTCACTCAGTGGGCCATAGAAAGCCTTTTTTTGTTTTATTTGTTTTCTAAATTCTCCCTGAAAAAATCATTTTATTTTATTTGGTTTCTAAATTCTTCCTGAAAAAATCATTTTATTCTATTTTTTTTTTCCTAAAGTCTCCCTGAAAAAAAAACAAAAAAAAAACAAATCAGTGGGAGATTAATATTGCCCTTTCTGCTTGTGTGCAAGTCTTGACTCCTGGGTGTGCCATCTCTCTCTCTCTCTCCAATTGTGGGCCATAGAAAGCCTATTATTTTTTTTAGCTTGATTTGGGTTCCAAAATCTACCTGAAAAAATCACTACATCAATCAGTGGGAGATAAATATTGGCCTCTGGGCTTGTGTGCCACTCCTGACTCCTGTGTGCGTCATCTCTCACTCAGTGGGCCATAGAAAGCCTTTTTTTGTTTTATTTGTTTTCTAAATTCTCCCTGAAAAAATCATTTTATTTTCTTTGGTTTCTAAATTCTTCCTGAAAAAATCATTTTATGCTATTTTTTTTTCCTAAAGTCTCCCTGAAAAAAAAAAAAAAAATCAAATCAGTGGGAGATTAATATTTACATTTGTGCTTCAGTGATAGTCCTGCGTGTGTGGCATCTCTCTCATTTGTTGCCACCAACAACAGAGTGTGTAACATTGTGCCTGATTTTCGTTGTGGTCTCACTCACCTGTAAAGGGGTAGCTAAATCATACTGAAGTTATAGCTCACCGTGTAATTTGTGTGACAGCAACAAATACCGTTAGTTTGTTTACGTTTTTAAAACAATGAGGAAGTATGGTGGAAGAGGTCGTGGCCGGGGGCGTTCATTGTCAGCTGGTAATGAGGGTAGTGGTAGTGGTGGAGCATCAGCTGGTCGTGGGAAAAAAAATATTGCACCTAAGTCTGGAGCTGTGGAGCCAGGTTCGTCGTCTGGCTACACAAGGCCTCGAACGCTCCCTTTTCTGGGAGTAGGAAAACCGCTTTTAAAGCCGGAGCAGCAAGAGCAAGTTTTGGCTTATCTTGCTGACTCAGCCTCTAGCTCTTTTGCCTCCTCTCGTGAAACTGGTAAATGTCAAAGCAGCGCGTCGTTAGTGGATGTTCACGGTCAGGGACAAGTCGCTTCCTTGTCCTCTTCAGCAAAAACAACAACAGAGAAGAATGCAGCAGGCGACACAACGGGTTACTCCATGGAGCTCTTTACACATACCGTCCCTGGCTTAGAAAGTGAAGCAGTTAACAGTCCATGCCCATTACAAGTTGAATCTGACATGGAGTGCACTGATGCACAGCCACAGCCAGACTACTATGCTGGTCCTTTGACTCAGACCACAACATTGCCCTCGCAGGGTGCTGATCAAGAATCAGACCCTGATGAGACTATGTTGCCCCATCACGAACGCTATACCACCGACCGACACGGTGACACAGACGAAGTTGCACACGAGCTACAAGAAGAGGTAATAGATGACCCAGTTCTTGACCCCGATTGGCAGCCATTGGGGGAACAGGGTGCAGGCGGCAGCAGTTCTGAAGCGGAGAAGGAGGGGCCGCAGCAGGCATCAACATCGCAACAGGTTCCATCTGCCGGGCCCGTATCTTGCCCAAAACGCGTGGCAAAGCTAAAACCTGTTGGAGGACAGCGTGGCCATCCGGTTAAAGCTCAGTCTGCAATGCCTGAAAAGGTATCCGATGCTAGAAAGAGTGCAGTCTGGCATTTTTTTAAACAACATCCAATTGATCAGCGCAAAGTCATCTGTCAAAAATGTTCAACTACCTGAAGCAGAGGACAGAATCTGAAAAGTCTCAATACAAGTTGCATGCATAGACATTTAACCACCATGCATTTGCAAGCCTGGACTAACTACCAAACGTCCCTTAAGGTTGTAGCACCCTCGGCCAATGAAGCTAGTCAGCAACGCAACATCCCTTCCGGCAGTGTAGGGCCACCATTTTCCGCACCACCTGCAGTATCTGTGCAGGTTTCTTTGCCAGGCCAAAGCCGTCAGGGTCAGGGAATCACCAGTTTCGTAGTAGGAAACACTGCATCTAGGGCACCGGTGGCAACAATACCATCTCCCACCGTCTCTCAGTCTGCCATGTCCACCGGCACCCCCGCTAGTTCCACGATCTCCAGCTCTCCAGTCCAGCTCACCCTACATGAGACTATGGTTAGAAAAAGGAAGTACTTAGCCTCGCATCCGCGTACACAGGGTTTGAACGCACACATAGCTAGACTAATCTCGTTAGAGGTGATGCCCTACCGGTTAGTTGAAAGCGAAGCTTTCAAATGCCCTGATGGACTACGCTGTACCACGCTACGAGCTACCCAGTCGACACTTTTTTTCCAGAAAAGCCATCCCAGCCCTCCACCAGCATGTTAAAGAGCGCATCGTCCATGCACTCAGGCAATCTGTGAGCACAAAGGTGCACCTGACAACAGATGCATGGACCAGTAGGCATGGCCAGGGACGTTACGTGTCCATCACGGCACACTGGGTAAATGTGGTGGATGCAGGGTCCACAGGGGACAGCAAGTTTGGGACAGTTCTGCCTAGCCCACGGTCTAGGAAACAATTGGCTGTAGCCGTTCGCACCCCCTCCTCCTCCTCTTCGTCCTCCTGCAGAAGCGAGAGCTCGTCCACAGACCGCAGTCGCACAACCACTCCATCCGCAGCTGCCACTGTTGCACACCAGGTCTCCCATTATGGGGCAGCTACTGGCAAACGTCAGCAGGCTGTATTAGCTATGAAGTGTTTGGGCGACAACAGACACACCGCGGAAGTTCTGTCCGAGTTCTTGCAGAAAGAAACGCAGTCGTGGCTGGGCACTGTAGATCTTGAGGCAGGCAAGGTAGTGAGTGATAACGGAAGGAATTTCATGGCTGCCATCTCCCTTTCCCAACTGAAACACATTCCTTGCCTGGCTCACACCTTAAACCTGGTGGAGCAGTGCTTCCTGAAAAGTTATCCGGGGTTATCCGACCTGCTCCTCAAAGTGCGTGGACTTTGCTCACATATCCGCCGTTCGCCCGTACACTCCAGCCGTATGCAGACCTATCAGCGTTCTTTGAACCTTCCCCAGCATCGCATAATCATAGACGTTGCAACAAGGTGGAACTCAACACTGCACATGCTTCAGAGACTGTGTGAACAGAGGCGGGCTGTTATGTTTTCGTGGGAGGATACACATACACGGGCAGGCAGTAGGATGGCAGACATGGAGTTGTCAGGTGTGCAGTGGTCGAAGATTCAAGACATGTGTCAAGTCCTTCAGTGTTTTGAGGAATGCACACGGCTGGTTAGTGCAGACTACGCCATAATAAGCATGAGCATCCCCCTAATGCGTCTGCTGATGCAAAGTTTGACGCACATAAAGGATCAGGCGTCTGCAGCTGAGGAAGAGGAAAGCCTTGAAGACAGTCAGCCATTGTCTGGCCAGGGCAGTGTACAGGACGAGGTAGCGGGCGAAGAGGAGGAGGAGGACGAGGAGGATGATGGGGATGATTATATTTTTAATGAGGAAGCTTTTCCGGGGCCACTGGAAATTGGTGGCGCGGTAAGGCCGGGTTCTGGTTTTTTGAGGGACACAAGTGACGTGGATTTGCCTGAAACTGCCCCTCAACCAAGCACAACCGCAGATTTGAGAACTGGAACTTTGGCCCACATGGCGTATTATGCCTTACGTATCCTCAAAAGGGACACACGCATAACTAAAATGATGAATGATGACGATTACTGGTTGGCCTGCCTCCTTGATCCTCGCTATAAAGGCAAATTGCAAAATATAATGCCACATGAGAACTTGGAACTAATATTAGCAACCAAACAATCAACTCTTGTTGACCGTTTGCTTCTGGCATTCCCTGCACACAGCGCCCGTGATCGTTCTCACACGAGCTGCAGGGGCCAGCAGACCAGAGGAGTTAGAGGGGCAGAAATCAGAAGTGGCGTTGGCCAGAGGGGTTTTCTGACCAGGTTGTGGAGTGATTTTGCTATGACCGCAGACAGGACAGGTACTGCAGCTTCAATTCAAAGTGACAGGAGACAACATTTGTCCAGTATGGTTACAAACTATTTTTCATCCCTTATCGATGTTCTCCCTCAACCGTCATTCCCATTTGATTACTGGGCATCAAAATTAGACACCTGGCCAGAATTGGCAGAATATGCATTGCAGGAGCTTGCTTGCCCGGCAGCTAGTGTCCTATCAGAAAGAGTATTCAGTGCTGCAGGTTCAATACTAACAGAAAAAAGGACTCGTCTGGCTACCCAAAATGTAGATGATCTAACCTTCATTAAAATGAACCACAACTGGATTTCGAAATCTTTTGCCCCACCTTGCCCGGCTGACACCTAGCTTTCCTATGAAAAGGTCTTGCCTGTGGACTATTCTGAATGCCTTTTCCAATCTCGTAATTTTCTGCACCTGATTGTCCAGCATACGACATGTTTACACCTCACTAAATGGCCAAACTCCCCACACGGGGCCGTGGTATCGACACTTGGCGACAGCACCCGTGAGAGTGCAGTTTGTCTGAAGAGGTGCGTGAGCCCGCTTTTGGTCGACGGCACTGCCACTGGGTCCCTCCTAGTACAATAAAGTGTCTCTGGCGGTGGTGGTGCGCACCCAACGTCAGACACACCGTTGTAATATGAGGGGCCCTGGGCCTGTACCGCCGGCCACAAGACAGTTTCCCCCCACCCCAGCTCAAACAGTGCTCTACCACTTGCAAAATTATCTCACAGCTCCACCAATGTTTAGTCTATGCGCTGACATCCTTCAATGCCTGCCACTGACAATACCATTGTATTGACATTTTTGTTATGTTAGGCCTTCGATGCCTGTCTGTGGTCACTCCTTCCACTAGGCCTCCACTGACCACACCACTGCTGCCCGTGTACCCCTGTAACCAATTTAAAATTGCCTACAGCCATGTGTTATTATTTTAGGCCTTCGATGCCTGTCTGCGGTCACTCCTTCCACTAGGCCTCCACTGACCACACCACTGCTGCCCGTGTACCCCTGGAACCAATTTAAAATTGCCTACAGCCATGTGTTATTATTTTAGGCCTTCGATGCCTGTCTGCGGTCACTCCTTCCACTAGGCCTCCACTGACCACATCACTGCTGCCCGTGTACCCCTGTAACCAATTTAAAATTGCCTACAGCCATGTGTTATTATTTTAGGCCTTCGATGCCTGTCTGTGGTCACTTCTTCCACTAGGCCTCCACTGACCACACCACTGCTGCCCGTGTACCCATGGAACCAATTTAAAATTGCCTACAGCCATGTGTTATTATTTTAGGCCTTCGATGCCTGTCTGCGGTGACCCCTTCCACTAGGCCTCCACTGACCACACCACTGCTGCCCGTGTACCCCTGGAACCAATTTAAAATTGCCTACAGCCATGTGTTATTATTTTAGGCCTTCGATGCCTGTCTGCGGTGACTCCTTCCACTAGGCCTCCACTGACCACACCACTGCTGCCCGTGTACCCCTGGAACCAATTTAAAATTGCCTACAGCCATGTGTTATTATTTTAGGCCTTCGATGCCTGTCTGCGGTGACTCCTTCCACTAGGCCTCCACTGACCACACCACTGCTGCCCGTGTACCCCTGGAACCAATTTAAAATTGCCTACAGCCATGTGTTATTATTTTAGGCCTTCGATGCCTGTCTGCGGTCACTCCTTCCACTAGGCCTCCACTGACCACACCACTGCTGCCCGTGTACCCCTGTAACCAATTTAAAATTGCCTACAGCCATGTGTTATTATTTTAGGCCTTCGATGCCTGTCTGCGGTGACTCCTTCCACTAGGCCTCCACTGACCACACCACTGCTGCCCGTGTACCCCTGGAACCAATTTAAAATTGCCTACAGCCATGTGTTATTATTTTAGGCCTTCGATGCCTGTCTGCGGTCACTCCTTCCACTAGGCCTCCACTGACCACACCACTGCTGCCCGTGTACCCCTGGAACCAATTTAAAATTGCCTACAGCCATGTGTTATTATTTTAGGCCTTCGATGCCTGTCTGCGGTGACTCCTTCCACTAGGCCTCCACTGACCACACCACTGCTGCCCGTGTACCCCTGGAACCAATTTAAAATTGCCTACAGCCATGTGTTATTATTTTAGGCCTTCGATGCCTGTCTGCGGTCACTCCTTCCACTAGGCCTCCACTGACCACACCACTGCTGCCCGTGTACCCCTGTAACCAATTTAAAATTGCCTACAGCCATGTGTTATTATTTTAGGCCTTCGATGCCTGTCTGTGGTCACTCCTTCCACTAGGCCTCCACTGACCACACCACTGCTGCCCGTGTACCCCTGGAACCAATTTAAAATTGCCTACAGCCATGTGTTATTATTTTAGGCCTTCGATGCCTGTCTGCGGTGACTCCTTCCACTAGGCCTCCACTGACCACACCACTGCTGCCCGTGTACCCCTGGAACCAATTTAAAATTGCCTACAGCCATGTGTTATTATTTTAGGCCTTCGATGCCTGTCTGCGGTGACTCCTTCCACTAGGCCTCCACTGACCACACCACTGCTGCCCGTGTACCCCTGTAACCAATTTAAAATTGCCTACAGCCATGTGTTATTATTTTAGGCCTTCGATGCCTGTCTGCGGTGACTCCTTCCACTAGGCCTCCACTGACCACACCACTGCTGCCCGTGTACCCCTGGAACCAATTTAAAATTGCCTACAGCCATGTGTTATTATTTTAGGCCTTCGATGCCTGTCTGCGGTCACTCCTTCCACTAGGCCTCCACTGACCACACCACTGCTGCCCGTGTACCCCTGTAACCAATTTAAAATTGCCTACAGCCATGTGTTATTATTTTAGGCCATCGATGCCTGTCTGCGGTGACTCCTTCCACTAGGCCTCCACTGACCACACCACTGCTGCCCGTGTACCCCTGGAACCAATTTAAAATTGCCTACAGCCATGTGTTATTATTTTAGGCCTTCGATGCCTGTCTGCGGTGACTCCTTCCACTAGGCCTCCACTGACCACACCACTGCTGCCCGTGTACCCCTGGAACCAATTTAAAATTGCCTACAGCCATGTGTTATTATTTTAGGCCTTCGATGCCTGTCTGCGGTGACTCCTTCCACTAGGCCTCCACTGACCACACCACTGCTGCCCGTGTACCCCTGGAACCAATTTAAAATTGCCTACAGCCATGTGTTATTATTTTAGGCCTTCGATGCCTGTCTGCGGTCACTCCTTCCACTAGGCCTCCACTGACCACACCACTGCTGCCCGTGTACCCCTGTAACCAATTTAAAATTGCCTACAGCCATGTGTTATTATTTTAGGCCTTCGATGCCTGTCTGTGGTCACTCCTTCCACTAGGCCTCCACTGACCACACCACTGCTGCCCGTGTACCCCTGGAACCAATTTAAAATTGCCTACAGCCATGTGTTATTATTTTAGGCCTTCGATGCCTGTCTGCGGTCACTCCTTCCACTAGGCCTCCACTGACCACACCACTGCTGCCCGTGTACCCCTGGAACCAATTTAAAATTGCCTACAGCCATGTGTTATTATTTTAGGCCTTCGATGCCTGTCTGCGGTCACTCCTTCCACTAGGCCTCCACTGACCACACCACTGCTGCCCGTGTACCCCTGGAACCAACATCAGAAAATATAAAAATAAGTATTTTGCTTATAAAAAAGAAAATACTGGAGAGATATCAAATGCAGACATTTTAACATTAAAAACAAACACATACAACAAAAATCTGGTACAGTACTAAAAATGGCGACCAGCTACAATAACTTTCTCCTGCAAGTAGTTAACTGAAAGTTTTTTTCAATTTTAAACACAGATATGGCATCCACCGAGTGTTGTCCTGTCGCGTCTTCTTTATATTATTGCCAAGAAGATGCAAAACAATGAAAATAATAAAATCATTATTTACCAAAAAAATAGAGTAAGTCAAAACCACATTGCAAATAAACATTCATAACAAATAAAGAAGCAGGGCGCGTCCGAGGGTGAGTATATACCTAATAAGAATATAATCACCCTCGGACGCGCCCTGCTTCTTTCCGACAGCCTTCCTTCCTAAGAATCAGCCCTTCCGTGGTGTAGATAGAGGGTTTGTTACACTCCAAGGTGTTCCCCAGGTTGCCTTTCCTGAGCTTCGATCTTGCGGCTCTCGTTTAGTAGTTGTTGGAAACTACGCTGCATTGGGCCTACAAATTGGGTATGGGGTGTAGAGAGATGGTGTGTTCCACTCCAAGGTGTTCCCCAGGTTGCCTTTCCTGAGCTTCGATCTTCCGGCTCTCGTTTAGTAGTTGTTGGAAACTACGCTGCATTAGGCCTACAAATTGGGTATGGGGTGTAGAGAGATGGTGTGTTACACTCCAAGGTGTTCCCCAGGTTTCCTCTCCATTGCTTCGATCTTCCGGCTCTCGTTTAGTAGTTGTTGGAAACTACGCTGCATTAGGCCTACAAATTGGGTATGGGGTGTAGAGAGATGGTGTGTTACACTCCAAGGTGTTCCCCAGGTTTCCTCTCCATTGCTTCGATCTTCCGGCTCTCGTTTAGTAGTTGTTGGAAACTACGCTGCATTGGGCCTACAAATTGGGTATGGGGTGTAGAGAGATGGTGTGTTCCACTCCAAGGTGTTCTCCAGGTTGCCTTTCCTGAGCTTCGATCTTCCGGCTCTCGTTTAGTAGTTGTTGGAAACTACGCTGCATTAGGCCTACAAATTGGGTATGGGGTGTAGAGAGATGGTGTGTTACACTCCAAGGTGTTCCCCAGGTTTCCTCTCCATTGCTTCGATCTTCCGGCTCTCGTTTAGTAGTTGTTGGAAACTACGCTGCATTAGGCCTACAAATTGGGTATGGGGTGTAGAGAGATGGTGTGTTCCACTGTAGAGAGATGGTGTGTTCCACTCCAAGGTGTTCCCCAGGTTTCCTCGCCAATGCTTCGATCATCATGCTCTCGTTTAGTAGTTGTTGGAAACTACGCTGCATTAGGCCTACAAATTGGGTATGGGGTGTAGAGAGATGGTGTGTTCCACTCCAAGGTGTTCTCCAGGTTGCCTTTCCTGAACTTCTATCTTCAGGCTCTCATTAAATTGTGGTTAAACGGAACAACTGCATTTGGCGTACTAGTTGGTTTGGGGCCTACTATCGGTGTCTGCCGCTCCTTGCTGTTCTCCTGGTTTCCTGTCCTGAAATTCCGTTTTCAGGCGCTCGTTAAGTAGTTGTTAATGTTAGACTGCATTTGGCCTACTAGTTGGGTTGGGGCCTACTATCGGTGTCTGCCACTCCTTGCTGTTCTCCTCCACTGAACAAAGCTGTGCCGCCTGTTTACTACTGTTGCCAATTTTGAACTGCATTTCGACTACTTACTGATTTGGGCCTACTCTCTGTGTCAGCCTCTCATTCCAGTTGTCCTCCACTGCAATGCCCCCTGATTAGTCCTGTGTTACCAATTTTGAACTGCATTTAGCCCACTTTATTCTTTGGGCCTATATCTGTGTTTCCTCCTCATCCTGCCCATTGCCCAGCCAGTGATAGATGAGTCTGCTGGTACATTGACCCATAACGCAACATTTCCCGTGCACGCTACACTGCAAGATTGTGACCCTGCTGAAAGTCAGGTCCCCCTTCCCGCATACCATACCACCTTATACGGGGACAAACAGGAAGGTGCAGATGAAAGTGCAGGTTCCTTCATCAGGTGAGGGGAGGAATACTAGTTGGCGATGTCACTGGCACAGGGCCTCTCATGGTACGCAAAAGTGTTGCTGCCGGTGGGAGGCGCCCCCGCCATGCAAACACACCGCTGTACTTTGAGGGGCCCTGTGCCAGTGCCAATGCCAACGAGTGGGCCCCCCCTGCTTGCTCAGGTTCACAGCACTTGCAAAGTTGAAATACTTACCTCTCCCTGCTCCACTGCCGTGACGTGGTCCAGATTTCCTGGGCCCACTAATTACTTGAACCAGCCCTACCCACCACAACTTTAGCCAAATGAGCCCCAATTTCAAATGCCTTCCAATTATTATAAGGTAAATTACGCTTGACAAGCTTCATTAAGAAGAATGGATGGTTTTGACATTAAAATGGGCACTCTAGGTGTTTTCCTGGCCCCCACTCACTGCCGACTATGCTGCCCCATTGACTTGCATTGGGTTTCGTGTTTCGGTCGATCCCGACTTTACGTCATAATCGGGCGATTTCACTCGACCCGACTTTTGAGATAGTCGGGTTTCGCGAAACCCGGCTCGACTCTAAAAAGGTCAAGGTCGCTCAACTCTATCATACACTCCTATCTTGGGTAGTTGTATGTAGCCAGTCTGCAGTCTCTGAAATGGGTAGAGAGGCCTGAGTGTCGCTTTCTTTGGGACTTTTACTGTTTTACCTGGGTTGTGCTGTGCACAGATGAGACATGACTGTTACGTGGCTGTGTAACTGAAATCAGGAGTGATCTAGAAGGCATCTACCATGGACACATGTGACTTTTTGAGGTGTGAGTGGGGCCATGTGTTGCTTGTGCCATGATTGGGAACAGGGACCTCTGTAAACACAATTTATCCTTATTCTCCCGTATTCCATTTGAGTTCAGCTCAGCTCTCATTTTTCCCCATTGTTTCTTCTCCGAGGGGGAAGAATGCTGCTGAAGGGATTTCAGGACATCTAGGCTCCTTGTGGCTGGAATAAGCTGACTCCTCACCATCGTCCACTGCTCCCTAGGCCGCCTTGCTGCTACTTTAGCAGCCTCATCCGTTCTTCTGTTGCCCTCTACCTCTATGGAGCCACCTTTTGTGTGTGCTTTCACCTTGATTATGCCAACCTGGACTGGTATCATCAATGCATCCATTAATTGATTCACCAGCTCTGCATTTTTAATGGGCTTACCAGCTGATGTAAGAAAAGCTCTGCTTCTCCAGCTAGGGCCACAATCATGGGATATTTCCCATGTATAATTTGAATCTGTGTAAATATTAGCGACTTTACCTGCAGAAGCTCTACACGCCTCAGTGAGTGCCTTCAACTCTGCCTCCTGCACTGACATGTGAGGAGTGAGTGGTTCAGCTCGGATTACCTCATGTGAGGATGCTACTGCATATCCAATATAGAATCGCCCATCCTGGTGGTATCTGGAGTCATCTACAAAAATAAAAACCTCAAAATATGCATTAGGAACAGGTTTTTCATGAACGTGTGCAAAATCCACTGTCTCCTGACTCATTAGTTCTATGCAGTCATGTTAAAAAACTCTTCCTCACTTGCTAATACTGTCAGGAATTCCCCCTTTTTCTGAATCCACAGGCAGATGAGAGGCTAGATTCAGAACATTACATTTTTTGAGTGTGACGTATTCAGGAATTAGAAGAGCACATTCAAATCTGAGCTGTCTGGTGTCTGGCCATAGACAGATGTTTCGGTTGAACTTGTACAAGTATGGCATGGAAGTCATGTGGGGAGTAAATTGTCAAAGGAAAAGCCAGTGTGATCTCACATGCCTTTCCTAGCAGTAGTGCAGCAGTCCCTACACCACGGATCACCTCTGATCACTATGTCTAATTGTGCTGAGTAGTAAGCTATTGGTCTCTGTTTTCCACCATGTTGTTGTGTCAGTACTGTTGTAGCATGACCTCCTTGTTCTGTGCAGGACAAGAAAAATGGCTGAACATTAGTGTTGAGCATTCCGATACCGCAAGTATCGGGTATCGGCCGATACTTGCGGTATCGGAATTCCGATACCGAGATCCGATACTTTTGTGGTATCGGGTATCGGTATCGGATACATAGAGATGTGTAAAATAAAGAATTAAAATAAAAAATATTGATATATTTACCTCTCCGGCGGCCCCTGGACTCAGCGCGGGTAACCGGCAGGCTTCGTTGTTCAAAATCAGCTCTTTTAGGACCGGAGAATCACGTCCCGGCTTCTGATTGGTCGCGGGCCGCCCATGTGACCGCCACGCGACCAATCACAAGCCGCGACGTCACCGCAAGCTATTAACGCGCTCATTTTTAAAAATGAGCGCGTTAATGGCTTTCAAAGACGTAGCGGCTTGTAATTGGTCGCGGCCACGCGACCAATCACAAGCCGCGACGTCACCGCAAGCTATTAACGCGCTCATTTTTAAAAATGAGCGCGTTAATGGCTTTCAAAGACGTAGCGGCTTGTGATTGGTCGCGGCCACGCGACCAATCACAAGCCGCGACGTCACCGCAAGCTATTAACGCGGTCATTTTTAAAAATGAGCGCGTTAATGGCTTTCAAAGACGTAGCGGCTTGTGATTGGTCGCGGCCACGCGACCAATCACAAGCCGCTACGTCTTTGAAAGTCATTAACGCGCTCATTTTTAAAAATGAGCGCGTTAATAGCTTGCGGTGACGTCGCGGCTTGTGATTGGTCGCGTGGCGGTCACATGGGCGGCCCGCGACCAATCAGAAGCCGGGACGTGATTCTCAGGTCCTAAAAGTGCTGATTTTGAACAACGAAGCCTGCCGGTTACCCGCGCTGAGTTCAGGGGCCGCCGGAGAGGTAAATATATCAATATTTTTTATTTTAATTCTTTATTTTACACATCCCTATGGATCCCAGGGCCTGAAGGAGAGTTTCCTCTCCTTCAGACCCTGGGAACCATGAGAATACCTTCCGATACTTGATGTCCCATTGACTTGTATTGGTATCGGATATCGGTATCGGCGATATCCGATATTTTTCGGGTATCGGCCGATACTATCCGATACCGATACTTTCAAGTATCGGACGGTATCGCTCAACACTACTGAACATAGTTTGGAAAGCCAAAGGCCTGGGCTGATACAATGAGTAGCTTGAGAGAATGGAAGGAATCAATTGCTTCTTTGGTAAGATCAATAGGTCTGATGACAAGAAATCATAGTGTGGTTGCATCATTTGTGAAGCAGACCTTATCCAAGATCTACAATAGGTCACCAAGCCTAGGAAAGTGCGCAAATGTCGGTGTGACCTGGGTAAAGGGAGAATATGAACTGCCTGTTTTCTCTCTTCAGTCAGGTGTCTTGTACCTTCAGCAATACAGTGGCCTAAAAATGTCACCTTTTGTTTGCAATACTGTAATTTGTCACGTGAGACTTTGCAATCCTTTTCTGCTAAAAGCATAATGAGGAAACTGTAGCTTCCTTGCAGGACATCTGGTCCGGGCAGCAGAGCAGGAGGTCATCCACGTACTGTAATAGTATAATCTGTGGATGAGGTTGTTGCCACTGCTCAAGGATCCCTGCCACTGCTGTTGAATAGATGGTGGGGAGTTCATTCCTCCCTACAGAAGGACAGTCCAACAGTATTATTTACCTTCGTCGGTAAAAGCAAAAAGATACTGACAGTCAGGGTGTAGCGGTACAGAGAAGAATGAATTTGTCAAATCAATGACTGTGAAACATTTTGATGTCGCTGGGATCTGTGACATTAAGGTGTGTGGGTTAGGAAAAATTGAGGTCACACTCTCTGTAACATCATTAATAGCCCTTAAATCATGAACCATTCTGTAAGTGTCAGGGGAACCCTTGGGTCCTTTTTTTTCTTAATGGGATACAAAGGGGTGTTGCAGGGGTAAGATCTTTGCACCAGAACCCCTGCCTTGACATACTCTTTTATATACTCTTTTATATCCCTGGTAAAGGCCATTGTTTTGACTGAGCTTAAGGGATATTGCTTTAAACAATGAGGAGTGGTTGTCATAACCGGTGGAATGGGCAGCCATCCCACATCAGTTTTTCCCTTTGGTGTCTGGTACCTGACTCACTTCCTTGGCCTCAGACATTCTGGTGTCAGGTGCTACTTTTACTGCTTTTGTCATGTACACCATTGCTGCAATCTTACACAAGTGTTTACCTGAGAGGGAACCTGTGACTGTAATGCCCTCAGGAGAGAACTGTATGGTGGCCTGGATAGCAATCAACACATCTGCTTCCAGAAAATTCATAGGGGTATTTCCACAAACAATAAGCTTTGCAAGCACCTCTTGGCTGTCTCGTAATTTTAGTTTTATCTGTTTAATCAGAGGAGCTTCAGTCGCCAGCCTTCTACCACCACACATTCCATTCTAATCATGTCTGGCATTATCAAGTCTTTGTCCAACACAGTCCTGCTGCCCCAGTGTCAAACAAAATCAGCCTACTTAGTGTCCTTTGTCACATCTGTAAAACTCTTGACAATTGGGTATACGTGAATCCCCATGAGTTTCTCTACCCACCTTTTTCACTCCTCATTTACCCCTTCAACCTAACGGCTCGACCACTTTATCTGAAATAAAAACTGACCACAATGGTTATTTGGATAAGTTGGCCACAGCAGCCGTTTTATTAACACATAATAACAAACAGATTATTTATTAAACATTAACCACGGGGAGGGCGGTCCTCGAAGCCCCAAAATGTAATAAACTTGGCCTCCAGACCATAAAACTTGTCCTCCATAACCGTAACAAACTTGGCCTCCAGGTCGCGTCTTGCCTCTAGCCGCTACGCTCCAGCTCAGAGACGCCCATAGACTCACCCGGCCAATTTCCTCCAAAATTACCCATGTATCCTAATTATCACCTCCATGTGATCTTTTGTTCCATTCCAAATTTGTTCACCCACGGGGGAGTCCAGGACCTTTGAGATCCCCCCCCCCCTCCGATCCACCATTTCCATCACCACCAACCTCGAGGACCTCCCCCCCCACGCCCTGCTGCCGCGACAAAACAACAGAAAACATATTGCAATAATTCAAGCAATACAATAATAATAACCCAATTTTTTTTTTTTTTTAACGACCTTGACGTCACCTATGGACTTTCCCAACGCAACCAAAAATAAATAAATAAATAAAAAGAGGGAGGGTGGGTGGGAGCTTGTTTCTAGTATGGTGGGGAACCTAAAATGGTTGCCCCACTGAGATGGCCGTTGCCCCTTATAGTGCCCGCCCTTACTCCGCCTCCTCTCCCTATTCCCCCCCCCCAGCCATACATCATACCCCTGATTCAAACTTATTAACCCTTCCCCACCCAAAATTCCTTCTACCCCATGCTTCCTCATGTATTATCACTTAACCCTGTCATGGCGTCCTCCCTTTGAAGGCCTGCGGCCCAGTACGGCCTTACTTGACAATTGGGTATACGTGAATCCCCATGAGTTTCTCTACCCACCTTTTTCACTCCTCATTTACCCCTTCAACCTAATGGCTCGACCACTTTATCTGAAATAAAAACTGACCACAATGGTTATTTGGATAAGTTGGCCACAGCAGCCGTTTTATTAACACATAATAACAAACAGATTATTTATTAAACATTAACCACGGGGAGGGCGGTCCTCGAAGCCCCAAAATGTAATAAACTTGGCCTCCAGACCATAAAACTTGTCCTCCATAACCGTAACAAACTTGGCCTCCAGGTCGCGTCTTGCCTCTAGCCGCTACGCTCCAGCTCAGAGACGCCCATAGACTCACCCGGCCAATTTCCTCCAAAATTACCCATGTATCCTAATTATCACCTCCATGTGATCTTTTGTTCCATTCCAAATTTGTTCACCCACGGGGGAGTCCAGGACCTTTGAGATCCCCCCCCCCCTCCGATCCACCATTTCCATCACCACCAACCTCGAGGACCTCCCCCCCCACGCCACCAGCATAAATGTTCTGATCCCTTAAACATTTATGTCCCGCCAAACCAAAATACCTTTCTCAATGCCCTCTTGAATCGCCAGACACCACAGATCTAGACCTATCGCATTTAAATGGACCCCATCTTTCCGCCAGTATTCCCCTTGCCCAGACTCTAGATCCTTATGCCGAACCACAAGTGCCCCATTTCTCACCATAAAACGTGAAATCGCTCTGTTTAGCTTAATCCTCGCCTTGTTCACACCCTGAACAGATCTTGCCCCGCGCCAAACCTTCCTGGGCACCATGTCTGACCAAACCACCAACAAACGTGGAAACATAGACCAAAGCCGTAACATGTCAAACTTGATATCCTTGATTAGTTCCCTACAGGGACGTTTGCCCAAATCATTGCCCCCCACATGAACCACCAACAAGTCTGGTACCCGATCCAATCGAACAAATCTGTGGAATTCTGGCAGCAATTGTTTCCACATCATACCCCTTTTTCCGATCCACCTCAGGGTTCCAAGCGATCGGGGCACTCCCAGTTGTCTCCCGTCCGGACGCACGTCGGCCCTCACTGCCGCCCAGAAGACAAATGAATGACCCATGATCCAAATAAGTAATTGCCTCGGCTCTGAAAATAGAAAAGAAACATCAACACTGTATAACTGAGAAAGGAAAAACCACGGTCAATTAGATCAATCCGTCACAACAAAGAAGGGCGAATGTAAGAACGAAATCTTACTGATTCCCAACGACCGATCCTCTGAACCATTTCATCTCCCAAACCCCTCCTGGCAGCCTCCGTTGCCGCCCCAATCCGGAATGAATGCCCACTAAAATTCTTCGCTGGAATGCCCCCTTTTTCCAAACAACGTCTAAATATAGTCAAAAACTGAAAACGGGAGAGGAATGACCTATCCTTATGCACTAACAATGGGCAGTCCCCCGAACCTGGCCCAGACAGGAATTCTCTCAAACATTTTACCGGGCAAACTGGCGAGCCGTTTACCTCAAAAAGAACAACTCGACAACCTTTTCCTGCAGTATCCGTTTTGGACGAACGCAAAAATATCACTAACCTGTCCCCAAACATGTCCACATCCTGCCTCAATATACCACCTTTCTTATACCTGGAAGGACTAACCAATTCACCTAAACGAAAAGCACCGAAAAATGCTAGAGAAAATGCTAATCTAAACAAAATTACTTCCCCCATATCCGAACACACAGCCTCCAACTGATTTTCCAGATTTAGTAAAACTTCATATGACACCGGACGCCTACCGTCTGACACCTTCCAACCTTTACGACAGCCTTTTACCACCTGCCGGACCAAAAACGATTTTGTCAAATCCTTCAACCCCCTAAGTTTAAAGCCAAAAGCCAAACCTGATAAAGAATTATTGATTTTTGACACTGACCATCCTGTTTCCCAGATATGACCGATAAATAAAATCAATTTGCTTTCGTCCTCCAAATCCACCCCCATTTGATATTTCCACCGTACCCAAGAATCCCAGGCCCTCGTATAGTGCGACCAAGTTCCCGCCGACAGCGATCTGGCCAACAAGTCTCTCACTGCCCCAGCGGAAGATTCCATAGCTCCTCTGAACAAACCTTCCCTGTGGGTTCCACTTGAGGTGCCAACTCCCGAACACGATCCCACTGTGAAGAAGAAAGAGCTTCAAGAATGTTGTTATATTTCAAAACCCCAAACTCCGCCGTGACCCACAAATTAAAATTCAAACCAACCCAAACCAAGTGCTGCAAAACTCGCAGAAGAGAGTGTTTTGATGATGACAACGAATTAATAGCCTCCATGGCCCCAATTGAGCCGCAACGAAAACATATTTTCTTGTCTCGAACATTGCCTCCCCATAGTGTCAAAGCTACCACGATAGGAAAAACTTCGCAGAGTGTAAGATCAGCTACCAGACCATTGTCTTTCCACATTTTTGGCCACTCGGCTACTAACCATTCGTTCCGAAAGAACAAAGAAAAACCTGATTCGTCCGCCGAACCGATCAAGATTCCGAGAAACTCCGCCGACACCACCGGCGCAATCCAAAGTGACTTTCCATTATATGATTCCAGGAAAAATTCCCAAACTTTCAAATCATCCTTCAGGTCCCTCCTAAGCCGTATGAAATGATTCGGCGCTCTAATCCCAACCGTGGCCAATGAAAGTCTACGACAAAAAACTCTTCCCATTGGCATGATCCGACATGCGAAGTTCAGTTTACCAAGCAATGACTGGACCTCGCGAAGTGTTACCTTCTTCAAGCTACCCACGCGCTTCACCTCCAATCTCATGTTCACCAGTTTGTCCTCTGGCAATCTACACTCCATTGCCACCGTGTCGATTTCAATACCCAGAAAACTCAAAGATGTAACAGGCCCAACCGTTTTTTCCGCTGCCAACGGAACGCCAAATCTTTTAGCCACCCCTTCCATCGAGTGAAGTAAAACCGAACAATCCGAAGAAAAAGCTGACCCTACAAACAGGAAATCATCCAAATAATGAACACAAGAGCCGAGTCCTGTCACGTCCTTAACTACCCATTCTAGAAATGTACTAAATGCTTCGAAATAGGCGCATGACAGTGAACACCCCATCGGCAAACAACGATCCACAAAAAATCCCCCGTCCCAAAAACAACCAAGCAAATGCATACTGTCCGGGTGAACTGGTAGCAGTCTAAACGCTTCCTCAATGTCCGTCTTTGCCAACATGGCCCCTTGTCCACTTTTCCTAACCCACGACATTGCCGAATCAAAAGAAGTATATAACACAGAACACAATTGGGGGTCAATTCCATCGTTTACCGAAGAGCCCTTCGGAAATGAAAGGTGATGAATCAACCTGAACTTGTTAGGCTCCTTTTTTGGCACAACCCCCAATGGCGACACTCTCAGGTTATCGATGGGGGCCGTGTCAAACGGGCCAGCCATTCTACCTAAGGCCACTTCTTTGTGTAATTTTTCAGTGACCACTTCTGGGAATTCCCTGGCTGATTTCAAATTCTTGGTTGATAACCTCACCTCCATCTCAACAAAAGGGATCTTGAATCCCTCCCGAAAACCATCACGCAACAATTTCGCAGCCTCTTTGTCCGGGTATTTATTTAGAAAGTGCTCCATCTCTTCCAGCCGAACTGGTGTCACCCCTTTTTTCAAAACCCTCAGATCCCTTCTGTCTTCCTCCCTTGAAGCACTTCGACACCCCGTGATTACCTCCGCAGGCAGAACACTCGTGTTTAAATTTGCATTTGGTACCAAACCTGCATGCGCCGTCATTGTATAAGAAGCACAGTCCTTTCTGTACTGCCACCGAGTGCCCTGACTGCCCTGAACCCCCGGTGCCCCCAAGAAACGATTGTGAACCTGGACCCCCTTTACCAGGGGCCGTCACTCTCATCCAAAGAGCTATGTCTTTATGATCCCACCTAATGTTCGGACGAACTGCTTTCCTCTGGCGGAATTGCTCATCATATCTCAGCCATCCTTGTCCCCCATATACTCTATATGCCTCCCCTATGATATCCATATAGCAGAATAGGGGCGAACAATTTTCTGGCGCTTTTTCCCCAATAACGCTAGCAAATATAGCGAAAGCCTGTAACCAATTATTGAATGTGCGGGGTATCAAACGAAAACGTCTCTTTTCCTCGTCTTCCTTTTTAGACTCATCCCGACTGACCCTATCTAAATTAAAACGTTCGAGTGGGAGAAGCGAGAATATTTCCACGTATTCCCCCTTCCAAATCCTATCCCTCACTTCCTGCTTTAAATGTGTTCCCAGCGGCCCCTCAAAACAGACATACACTTGACCTTTTGCAGCATCCCCTAAACGCGCTGCCTCATCCTTATCTTTACCCCCGTTATCAACTGCCGTGGATACCTGACCCGTTATCGCATTGCCCGAAACCTCCACATCCCCAGCCGCCGCAGTAACCCCCATTGCCTCGCTCTGGACCACAGGGCATGACTCTATACCCCTTCCTGCATCCCCCATAACCCTTCTATTACCTAACCAAGCCGCCGAAGGAGATAACGTGCCCTGTGTACTCCCCGCCTCCCATAAACGCACTAAATCTTTAAGACTTTGTAATAAAACATCAGAGCCACCACTAGCCCCCCCAACAGATAAATCCTCCCCCCCCCGCGTTCACATTTGAGGCTAGTACCGGCAAGTAAAAGGAAGTGACATCTCGCTCACCTGGCTGCCTGGGTGCTGTGTTCCCAGCAGCCGCCAGTCCAGCGTCCTGACGCGATCTCTCTGGGCGCGTGCTTCTTCCATCCTCGTGCTGTCCCATGGATGTTGATGTGGTGTGCAGCCGGCCTGACTCGACCGCTGCGTCCCCAGTGTCCATGAGTCCTATGTAACCTGGTTCATATCTGGCTGATGATCTTCTTCTTCTAGATGAATGGCCACATTCATGCTCCCCCCTCCTCTCCCCCTCCCCAGTGGCCGGAGATTCCCTCCCTCTTGCTTCACAGCGATCCCCTCCAGGCCTGCGTTCAGCTTCACCCCCCCTCTCCCTCCCAGCTGCAGCACAGGGACCTCGATCTCTGTCCTCTGTAGCAGCAGCAGCCAGTGAGCGGGAGGAGTTTCCCCACTGCCACTCATCAGCCACCCTGCATGCTGGTGCTTGCCCTGCCGACTCCTCACTGCTGCTGGAGGAATGCTGAGCCTGGGACCGAACCGAAGGGGCCCCAGCCGTACCTGACCCTGGATCCCTGTTATCTGCTGCTGCTGGTGAGTTCTCGTGTTGCCGGCTATCCCCCTGCGCTGAAGGCACCTGACTAGCAGGCCCTCGTGTGCACCGCAGTACCTCTCTGCCCCGCCGAGCCGAGCCCGTTCCTGGTTGGGCAGCGGCCGCTCCTGCTCCTGGATCCACACTCCCTCCAGACGCCATCGCTGCAGGGGAGGCCGACACCTCCCCCTGTTGCAGGCCCCGCCGGTTTTGCGGATTCCTCCCAGCCGCTGGTTTACGTGCCGCCTGCCGTCGCTTCGTGACCGCGGCTGGAGGGTCCCTAGAGGGGCTCCTAATACGGCGTCGGGCCCTGGGGGTAGCCTCAGGGCTGAGGCGCTCCGGAGGCCTAGACCTCCGAGTCCGTCGCCCTGTACTCAATCCTTGGGGTTGCACGGCTCCCCCATCAGGCAGCAGGCCCTGAATGGATGCCTGCAGCCATCCCGCACCCCTGGTTCCCGCAGCAGCTCTCAATTGCTGCAGAATCGCCTCAATCTCCATAACTACAAAAAATAGCTCTGAGCTTGTTTCTAGTATGGTGGGGAACCTAAAATGGTTGCCCCACTGAGATGGCCGTTGCCCCTTATAGTGCCCGCCCTTACTCCGCCTCCTCTCCCTATTCCCCCCCCCAGCCATATATCATACCCCTGATTCAAACTTATTAACCCTTCCCCACCCAAAATTCCTTCTACCCCATGCTTCCTCATGTATTATCACTTAACCCTGTCATGGCGTCCTCCCTTTGAAGGCCTGCGGCCCAGTACGGCCTTACTTAACTATGCGTCCTAGTATTTCACCTGCCTTTGCACATTCACCAAACTCTCTAGGTTTGCTCAGGTGCACTTAAGGTACTGTCACACATAACGATTTCTTTAACGATATTGTTGCTTTTTGTGACGTAGCAATGATATCGTTAACGAACTCGTTATGTGTTACAGCGACCAACGATCAGGCCCCTGCTGGGAGATCGTTGGTCGCTGGGAGTGATCAGGACCTTTTTTTGGTCGCTGATCACCCGCTGTCATCGCTGAATCGGCGTGTGTGACGCCGATCCAGCGATGTGTTCACTGGTAACCAGGGTAAATATCGGGTTACTAAGTGCAGGGCCGCGCTTAGTAACCCGATATTTACCCTGGTTACCATTGTAAAAGTAAAAAAAAAAAACAGTACATACTCACATTCCGGTGTCTGTCACGTCCTTCGCCTTCAGCTTCCCGCCTTCAGCTTCCCGCCTTCAGCTTCCCACACTGACCGTGAGCGTCGGCCGTAAAGCACAGCGGTGACGTCACCACTGTGCTCTGCTTTACGGCCGGCCGGCGCTGACACAGTCGTATCGCTGGTCGTGATCATTGGTAAATCGTTTAATGTAACGGTACCTTTATACATCCATTGTTTTGTCTCGTAGCTAGCTGGTCAGAGGGTCTCCAGGGATAATACTACTGTATCTGTCTTTCTCTAGTTACCCTTCTTGGTCCTGATGTGGTTGGTTGTCTGGTGGTGGAGGTGACCGGATGATCCGTGGACGTGACATGCTGCTCTACAATTTCCTCCCTCTCCCTCTCAGGATTACTGTCAACTTCCTCCCCAAATGTCAATGCCCCCACTACTGAGTCAGCTTCTTCTATCACTACATGTGATCTTGTCAAGACAGGATTTAGTGCAATTCACTTAGGTCGGGTTTCAGCACAGTTCATAAAAGTTTCTTTCCAGTCTGAGTTTGGCTGACTACAGTGTTTACAAGTCCATCTGACTTGTCTGCATCTCTGGTTATACAGAGGTATGACGGTAGTAGTCATGTGTCGGTCATAATCAGACTTTTGTGCATCAAAACATTCATAATACACCTTACTTCTGTATTACTGCACTATCTCAGACAACATTTATTCACTTGCTATTTTCTCCATTTGTCTGTTTCATTTTTGTTCATCCAAACATCCACACCCTGGCATGTTTGCCTTTTTCAATATTGGTCTCACATTCTTTCACTGCTTCTTTTCATTTTCACTCTTTTACAATCTGTATAGCTGTTTTGGATCCCATTGAAGGCCCTGACTGCACACAGTACAAGTTGCCCATGGCTTTAACTTATTCTCCAGACAGCTCACCTTTCTGCAAATGCCTTCTCTGTGTACCAGGACCTAGTCTACAGGCCACACTTGAGCAAGTCAGAATGAGCCTATCAAGGTGTAGCGGGAAAGTTCTCGTGCCTCTTATCTGGTAGACCAATAGGGTGTAATGGGAAGTCTCTTTGCCTTGCACCCGTGAAACCAACAGACTAAAGTAGGAAGGCTCAGGCCTTTCACCTAGGGTTGAGCGAAACGGATCGGACAAATTAAAAAATCGCCGACTTTCGGCAAAGTCGGGTTTCATGAAACCCGACCCGATCCTAGTGTGGGATCGGCCATGAGGTTGGCGATCTTCGCGCCAAACTCGCGTTTCGTATGATGTTTTCAGTGCTATTTTTCAGCCAATGAAGGTGGACACAGAGTGTGGGCAGCGTGATGACATAGGTCTCGGTCCCCACCATCTTAGAGAAGGGCATGACAGTGATTGGCTTGCTTTCTGCAGCGTCACAGCGGCTATAAAGGGGCGTGCATGCTGATCGCCATCTTACTTCTGCTGATCTTAGCATAGGGAGAGGTTGCTGCAGCTTCATCAGAACAAGGGATATAGTTAGGGAGGGAAGATTAACCTCCAAACTGCTTGTGCTGTAGTGATTTACACTGTCCAACACCACCATTTGTTTGCAGGGACAGTGGAGGCTATATTTTTGTGCATCAGCTCTGTAGCTTATTAGGCTGCCTTATAAGGCTCCCTGATAGCTGCATTGTGTTTGCACGCTGCTGTGCAAACCAACTGCTTTTTTAAAATGAAAAATCCTGTTGCTCCTTTCTGCGCAGTTCTCTTGTTTATTTGTCCACACTTTTGTGTGCAGCAGTCCTTTTTATTGCTGCCATACTTTTCCTGAGATCATTGCAGGGAGATTCAAATTGTACTGCAGTCCTTGTATTTTTTCATATATCTTCCAGCCACTTTCTGCTACTTACATTGTGTTGTTTTATACACTGGGCCTGAGTTTTGGTTCAGTCTCCCCCCAAAAAAGGCAGATTTAAATTCTCAACAAGTTTATATACACCTTCTACCTTGTTTTACAGTACCATATAACGGTTGTTATTTTGGTTAGATTTTCCAAAAAATGAGGAAGTCATGTGGAAGAGCCCACGGGCGGTGGTTGCCAGCTGGTACTGATGGTGGTGGTGGTGGTGGTGGTGCATCTGGTGGTAGTGGCAAAAGCACAATAGCACCTAAGGCTGGAGGTGTTGAGCCAGCGTCATTGTCTGGCTACACAAGGCCTCAAAGGCTCCCTTATCTTGGAGTAGGAAAACAACTTTTAAAGCCGGAGCAGCAGGAAAAAGTTTTGGCTTTCCTTGCTGACTCAGCCTCTAGCTCTTTCGCCTCCTCTTCAGAAAGTTCCAAATATGAAAGCAGCGAGTCCTCAGTGGATGCTCCTGGTCAGGAACAAGACGTTTCCTTGTGTCCTTCACCCAAACCAAAAGTGAAGGATGCATCAGGCGACACTACAGGTTACTCCATGGAGCTCTTTACACATACCGTGCCTGGGTTAGAAAGGGAAATTGTTAACTGCCCATTATAAGATGAATCCGACATGGATTGCCTGAAAAATGTCTAGCTTTTGGCCTCCTCTAACTGACTTCTCCAATTCCTCCATTTGCAGCTGCTGAATGTCCGCCATAGGCCATTTTTATACCTCCCTAAATGGACTGACTCCCCCCACAGGGCCGTGGTCACCACCTGGCGCAAGCACCCATGCGAGTGCCGTTTGCCTGGACAGGTGGGTGGGCCTAGTCTTGGGCGACGGCACTGGCACAGGGTCCCTCATAGTACAATGAAGTGTCTCTGACGGTGGTGGTGCACAACCAACGTCAGACACACTGTCGTAATATGAGGGGCTCTGTGCCAGTACCGCCGCCCACGAGAGAGTGTTACCCCAGCTCGAACAGTGCTCTACCACTTGCAATACTTACCTCTCCCTGCCCCACCACTGTGTAGTCTGTGCTGTTAAATCCTTCAATGGGACTGCCAATACACATTTTTTTAAATGATAGATGATAGTTAAAATATACAGGGGCCCTGGCCTAAATTTAGACAAGTTAATACTTTGCGCCTACTACCACTGTCTGCTACTCAGCAGAGGAGCCCACCCCTGTACCTAGCTATCCCACCTGTTTATTTATGAACTATTTTTTGGCAGACCTTTAGCCCACTTTATTATTTGGGCCTACTAACTGTGTCTGCCACTTATTACCGTTGTCCTCCACTGAACAAAGCAATTCCGTCTGTTTAGTCCTGTTACCAATTTTGAACTGCATTTAGACTACTTTATTATTTGGGCCTACTAACTGTGTTTCCTCCTCATCCTGCCCATTGCCCAGCCACTGCTAGATGAGTCTGCTGGTACATTGACCCAGACCACTACATTCCCCTTGCACTCTACACAGCCAGAATCTGACCCTGCTGAAAGTCAGGTTCCCCTTCCCGCATACTATACCACCTTACATGGGGACAAAGAGGAAGGTGCAGATGAAAGTGCAGGTTCCTTCATCAGGTGGGGGGGCATACTCATTGGCGACGTCACTGGCACAGTGCCCCTCATAGTACGCAAAAGTGTCTCTGGCAGTGGGAGGCGCCACCCGCCGTCAAACACACCGCCGTACTATGAGGGGCCCTGTGCCAGTGCCAATGAGTGGGCCCTCCCTGCTTGCTCAGGATCACAGCACTTGCAAAGTTGAAATACTTATCTCTCCCTGCTCCACCACCGTGACGTATTACGCGTTTCCTGGGCCAACGAAAATCTTGAGCCAGCCCTACCCCCCTACAACTTTAGCCAAATGACCCCCCAGTTTTCAATGCCTAACTATTATTACAAAGTAAATTAAGATTGACAAGCTTAAGTTATAAGAATGGATGTTTTTGTCATTAAAATGGGCACTGTAGGTGTTTTCCTGTCCTCCACTCACTGACAACTTTGATTCCCCATTGACTTGCATTGGGTTTCGTGTTTCAGTCGGCCCTCGACGTTTTGCAATAATTGGCCGATTTCACCTGACCCGACTTTTGACAAAGTCGGGTTTCGCGAAACCCGACTCGATCCGAAAAAAGTAAAAGTCGCTCAACTCTACTCTCACCTACTAGACCAGCCATGCAGTTGGCTACCTCTATTGCTGATCCTCAATTTGCTGTTCATCAATCACACAACTAGAAGAAGGTACAAACACATTAATGACCAAACAATCACTTAGAAGTTTCCTTCTAAAATGGGCACCATATTTTACTTTCAACTTCCAACTTCAACTTACAATATTTCTTTCCACTTCAATACAGTACTTGTTTCTTTAAAAGCATAAAACTCTCAGTGCGTATTACACCACGGACAGAATTACACAGAATTTTTGCGCAGTTTTATTCGACCTCCCATCATGTGCGAGCGGAGATAAGAACTCACAATGTCTTTTCACACAGAAAAAGAATGCAGCAGTTCTGAAACTTACGGTAATTCATTTCTGCAAAACCTTCATCCCCTTCTGGGAACAATTTCACTATAAGGGCAGATGACTGTACGATTTGAATAATCTGACCCTGACCACGTCTGGCCAAACACATAGAGGAACCTGTCCAATGTTAAACCATATATAAAATGGACTTCATTGTTACTCAATCTCAAATGTAGATTAAAATATCTATAACACATCCGTCCTGGACCCTCAAGTGGCAAGACACTGTCCCGGACACGGCAATTCTGGAACAAACTGGGCTCTGCAGCATTTACACTCTCCTGCTGAAAGTCCAAGCCAGGTGGGCTGGACATGTGGTCAGAATGCCTGACAGCCAACTACCGAAACAACTGCAGTACGGAGAACTGTGCCAAGGAAAGCGAGCAGTTGGGGGGCAGAAGAAGCGCTATAAAGATTGCCTTAAGGTGTCTCTCAAAAACCTGGAAGTCAACACCAATGAATGGGAAGAGCTTGCCCTGGATCGTCCAGGTTGGCGGGGCAGGATCACCTCAAGAGCACAGGCAGCTGAAGATAGGAAAATCTGTGACGCAAAAAGAAAGCGTGCTGTACGCAAGGCACAAGTAGAATCTGGTGTACTGACCACATCTGCTTCCTTATGTCAAATATGCGGGCGGACCGTCAGGGCCCGAATTGGACTCATCAGCCACCTCCGGACCCATAACCATTAATTCTCTTCTAACCCTGAAATCATGGTCATCTTCGAAAATGAAGGATGAACATCATTATTATTATTTATTTATTTATATAGCACCATTAATTCCATGGTGCTGTACATAAGAAAGGGGTTACATACAGAGTTATAGATATCGTTTACAGTAAACAAATTTACATTGACAGACTGTTACAGAGGGGAGAGGATCTTGTCCTTGCGGACTTACATTCTATGAGATTATGGGGAAAAGACAGAAAGTCAGGGGTGCGGCAGCTCGGGTGGTGGTGACATGGGGCGGCAGCTCGGGTGTTGGTGAGGTGACAGAATGATTATTGCAGGCTGTTGGCTTTCCTGAAGAGATGGGTTTTCAGGTTCCATCTGAAGGATCCGAGGGTGGTGGATAATCCAGAGGATGGGGTATATTCGGGAAAAATCTTGCAGGCGGTTGTTTGAGGAACGAATAAGTGTGGAGGAGAGTAGGAGGTCTTGGGAGGATCAGAGATTACGTGAGGGAAGACATTAGTTCAGAGATATAGGGAGGGGAACGGTTGTGGATGGCTTTGTAGATCAGTGTTAAGTAACAACCACAGGTATACCAATCACTGAATGCCAATAAATGATAGTGTAAATATAAAATAAAATAAAATATATATCCTAGTGTCAGTGTCAGTGGCTAGTGTCCTGTGGAGAAAGAAGTGTGAAAGACACCAACGTACCAGAAGAGGACAACCACAACCGATATATGGAATAATCCAAGAAAAAGCCACCAGGCAGGGATATAAATATAAAAATGTCTTTATTATATATAGTTTGGCAAATATTAACAATAATAAAAAATCAAAACATGTGCGCACAAGAGGACAATATTATTAATTATTAAAACAATATAAAAAAATGGTATAGGCTGACCCACAAAAAGTATATAAATATAGAGTAACAGGTTCATACACCCCTAAAAATAATGTCAAATGCCAATATAGCCAATATAGCACAATGAGAAGGGAGTGTACGTAATATTTAATATACCTCTAAATAACGAGTCAGCCAGGTCCCAGAAAGGCGCACCCCGACGCGCGTTTCGGATCTCAGTCCTTCGTCAGGGTAAATGTGATCTTTGTTATATTTTGCACATATTACAAAACGTCCATGATAGGTATATGCAATTTCTGGGCCATATGATCTTAGCTATTGACATTATTTTTAGGGGTGTATGAACCTGTTACTCTATATTTATATACTTTTTGTGGGTCAGCCTATACCATTTTATTATATTGTTTTAATAATTAATAATATTGTGCTCTTGTGCGCACATGTTTTGATTTTTTATTATTGTTAATATTTGCCAAACTATATATAATAAAGACATTTTTATATTTATATCCCTGCCTGGTGGCTTTTTCTTGGATTATTCCATATATCGGTTGTGGTTGTCCTCTTCTTGTAGATCAGTGTTAGTAGTTTGAACTAGATTCATTGGGGAATTGGGAGCCAGTGGAGGGATTTGCAGAGGGGAGAAGCAGGGGAGTAGCGAGGAGAGAGATGGATTAGCCGGGCAGCAGAGTTGAGGACAGACTGGAGTGTTGCAAGAGAGTTAGCGGGGTGGCCACAGAGGAGGGTGTTGCAGTAATCGAGGCGGGAGATGATGAGGACATGCACAAGAGTTTTGGTAGATTGTGGGCTGAGGAAGGGACGGATTCTGGCAATAATTTTGAGTTGGAGGCGACAGGAGGTGGCAAGAGTTTGGACGTGCGGTTTGAAGGACAGGGCAGAGTCGACAGTTACCCCGAGGCAGCGGATTACAGGTGCGGGAGAGAGCATGATGCCAATTACCATAATAAATAGATCAGGTAGGGCAGATTTAAGAGATGGGGGAAGAATGATGAGTTTGGTTTTGTCTACATTAATGTTAATGATAAACTTACCTGGAGCAGCCAGTGCCAGGCAGCAGCTGCCAAGGCAAACAGGATCATGGGGTGCATTAAAAGAGGTCTGGATACACATGATGAGAGCATTATACTGCCTCTGTACAAATCCCTAGTTAGACCGCACATGGAGTACTGTGTCCAGTTTTGGGTACCGGTGCTCAGGAAGGATATAATGGAACTAGAGAGAGTACAAAGGAGGGCAACAAAATTAATAAAGGGGATGGGAGAACTACAATACCCAGATAGATTAGCGAAATTAGGATTATTTAGTCTAGAAAAAAGACGACTGAGGGGCGATCTAATAACCATGTATAAGTATATAAGGGGACAATACAAATATCTCGCTGAGGATCTGTTTATACCAAGGAAGGTGACGGGCACAAGGGGGCATTCTTTGCGTCTGGAGGAGAGAAGGTTTTTCCACCAACATAGAAGAGGATTCTTTACTGTTAGGGCAGTGAGAATCTGGAATTGCTTGCCTGAGGAGGTGGTGATGGCGAACTCAGTCGAGGGGTTCAAGAGAGGCCTGGATGTCTTCCTGGAGCAGAACAATATTGTATCATACAATTAGGTTCTGTAGAAGGACGTAGATCTGGGGATTTATTATGATGGAATATAGGCTGAACTGGATGGACAAATGTCTTTTTTCGGCCTTACTAACTATGTTACTATGTTACTATGTTACATTGAGTTTTAGAAAGCGAGAGGTGAAGAAGGAGGATATGGCTGACAGACACTCTGGGATTCTGGACAGCAAAGAGGTGACATCTGGGCCAGAGAGGTAGATCTGACTGTCATCCGCGTACAGGTGGTACTTGAAGCCATGAGACTTTATGAGTTGTCCTAGGCTAAAGGTGTAGATTAAAAAAATAGGGGCCCCAGGACAGAGCCTTAAGTGACACCAACAGAGAGAGGGTGTGAGGAGGAGGTAGTGTGGGAGTGGGAGACGCTGAACGTGCGGTCGGAAAGGTATGGGCAATCCAGGACAGGGCAAGGTCTTTGATGCCAACGGAAGAAAGAATCTATAGCAGCAGGCAGTGGTCAACTGTGTTGAAGGCAGAGGACAGGTCAAGAAGGAGGAGGATGGAGAACTGTCTGTTAGCTTTGGCTGTGAGCAAGTCATTAATAATTTTTGTCAGGGCAGTTTCGGTGGAGTGGTGGGGGCAGAAGCCAGATTGGAGGCTGTCAAGGAGAGAGTTGGATGAGAGGTGGGAGGAAGGTTGAGCATGGACATGCTGCTCAAGGAGTTTTGAAGCAAACAGGAGCAGTGATATGGGGTAATAGCTGGGCATAGCAGTGGGGTCAAGGTTAGTTTTTCGAGAATGGGTGTGATGGTGGCATGTTTGAAGGCAGAGAGGAAAGTACCAGAACAAAGTCATAGGTTGAAGAGATGGGTTAGAGCTGGAATGAGCATGTTAGTGAGGTTGGGGAGCAGGTGGGAAGGGAAGGGGTCAAGTGCACAGGTGGTGCGGTGTGATTTGGAAAGGAGGTGAGTAAGCTCTCCTTCAGTGATGTTGGAGAGGGAGGTTATTAGGGAAGGGCCGAGGTCTGGTATATGGAGTGGTTGGGGTGGTGGAACAGTAAAGGTTTTCCTTGTCTGTTCGATCTTGTTTTTGAAGTAGTTGGCAAAGTCCTCGGAAGAGATGAGGGGAGTTGGAGGTGGCAGTGGTGGGCGGAGGAGAGAGTTAAATGTGCTGAACAGTTGTTTGGGTTGTAGGATAATGAATATAAAAGGTTTGTAATTTGAGGGCTAATTTGAAGGCAAGTGTAGTTTGTTTGAAAGCAGTGAAGTCATCTGGCAGGCGTGTGTTCTTCCAACGCAGCTCCGCGACCCTGGAAGCTTGTCGAAGTTTTTTGGTGAGATTGTTAGGCCAGGGTTGCCTATTGATTTGTCACACTTTGAAATGCACGAGAGGGGCGACTGAGTCTATGGCTGATGTGAGGGTGGAGTTATAGAAATCAGTGGCGCTGTCCGAGTCGTGGAGTGAAGATATAGAGGACGGGGGTAGCAGAGAGTCTGAGAGTCTGTGAGGTGTGCGAGGTTTCTGCGAGGATGTGGTAATGACTGGACGTGGAGGGCAAGTGAGGAGGACAAGGAGGAGAAGGTGAGTAGATGGTGGTCAGATAGGGGGAAGGGAGCGGTTGTGAGATTAGATAAGAAACAGAGGCGGGAGAAGATGAGGTCTAGTGTATGTCCACCTGTGTGGGTGGCTGTGGAGGACCACTGAGTGAGTCCAAAGGATGAAGTAAGGGCCAGGAGTTTGGAGGCTGATGGCTGGTGGGTGTCAGTAGGGATAGTCACCCCTTATGATGGTGGGGGTGTCAGCAGAGATAAAGTGTAGAAGCCAGGTGAAGAATTGGTTGATGAAGGCAGTGGCTGAGCCCGGTGGTCGGTATATGACAACTATTTGGAGATTAGAGGGAGAGTAGACATGGACAGAGTGAACCTCGAAAGAAGGGAGGATAAGGGGGTTGGATAGGGTTGAAGGAACAGTTTTTTGAAAGAAGGAAACCCACTCCTCTGCCGTGTCTGTTTCCAGGGCAAGGAGTGTGGGTAAATTGGATGCCACGGTAACTCAGTGCAGCAAAGGAGGCCATGTCATCGGGCATCCACCAGGTCTCAGTGAGGGTCAGGAAGGAATGGTTGCAGGAAGTAAAGAGATTGTGGATCATGTTGAGCTTGTTGCAGATGGAGCCAGCTTTCCAAAGTGCTCCAGAGAGGGGAAGTGGGGGGGTAGGGGTCAGTGGCACAGATTTTAAGTGTGAGGGATTGCATTGGTTTCTCTTAAGGTACCTTCACACTGAACGATATCGCTAGCGATCCGTGACGTTGCAGCATCCTGGCTAGCGATATCGTTGTGTTTGACACGCAGCAGCGATCAGGATCCTGCTGTGCCATCGTTGGTCGGAGCAGAAAGTCCAGAACTTAATTTCGTCGCTGGACTCCCACAGACATCGCTGAATCGGCGTGTGTGACGCCGATCCAGCGATGTCTTCACTGGTAACCAGGGTAAACATCGGGTTACCATGCGCAGGGCCGCGCTTAGTAACCCGATGTTTACCCTGGTTACCAGCGTAAACGTATTAAAAACCAAACACTACATACTTACATTCCGGTGTCTGTCCCCCAGCGCTGTGCTTCTCTGCACTGTGAGCACTGGCCGGCCGTAAAGCAGAGCTGTGACGTCACCGCTGTGCTTTCCGGCTGGCGCTCACAGTCAATACAGAGAAGCAGAACGCCGGGGGACAGACACCAGAATGTACGTATGTAGTGTTTGTTTTTTTTTACGTTTACGCTGGTAACCAGGGTAAACATTGGGTTACTAAGCGCGGCCCTGCGCTTAGTAACCCGATGTTTACCCTGGTTACCAGGGGACTTCGCATAGTTGGTCGCTGGAGAGCTGTCTGTGTGATCGGGATCGTTGTCTAGATCGCTGCAGCGTCGCTAAATGTGATGGTACCTTAAGTGTGAGAAGGATAGGAATCAGGATTAGTTGGATGTATGAGGTGGGGGGGCAGGATTGGGGGATATGTCGCTATCAGTGAGAATGAGCAGAGAAAGGGAAAGCAGAGCATCACTCATCTCATTCAGCGGTGCTCATAAACATACTGTATATACAAGGATTTACACAGCCTTCCTACTGTACCTTGAAATTAGCACAAATTATGAAAAATACAGCAGTGCCCACTGACCCTCTGAGAAAACTAAAGCCAACTACATAAACATAAACAACAGAAACACAACCCTATACAATGCACTGACAATCCAAGATGACAAAAGTCCAAAACAACAACTATTGTTGTAGCTGTTTGCTTCTGACCCAATGTCAGATATGCCAGATCACCAGTGAGGTCAAATTAAGAGGTTACGCCCCAGATAACAAGCTCGGAGAAAAGCATGCACACAGGTTGAGAGCAAGTCACTTTTCTGGTTTAATAATACAAGAGGCAGTATTTTTATACAATTTACAGCAAATGTAACTCAATGTAAGTCATGTAGCCCCCGTTACCCAGGGTCATGCTTTATTTACCATATACCCAGAACATGTTGTTGCTGAATGTTAAAAACCATGTAAGATAAGAAGTATAAAATCTTTGAATCGGAGACTACAAGACTATTACATTATAAGAACAAATTTTAGCAAATTCTAGCAATTAAAGTAAAAACATTAAGGGTATGTGCACACTCTGCAGATTAGCCTGTGGAATTTTCAGCGCAGATTCTTCCTCTCTTGGCTGGAAATGCAGGCAAAAATCTATACAGCCATACAGTCAATGGTCTAAACTAGGCATCAAAGACTGTTTGTGTCTACTTACAGGTCCCAATAAAGATATTATAGCAAATTTTAAAACTATAACATTTTCATTCAGTCTACCAGATGAGGAACTCTACAACCTCCTAGAGCTTAAAAAATTTATTAGAAGCAAAATATCTCTCCCCTTAGTTTTGCCTAAGGATATTAATACTCTTTTAAGAAATCTCCATTTGTTATCAGTCTGGAATATGAAAAAATACAGTATATAAACTCTTTCTAATTTAGACACAGAATTTGTCAAGCAAAATCACATAATCAAATGGGAACAAGATGTAAATAAAAAAAAATTCTAACAAACCTTTGCAACAAACCTTTAGGGTATGTTCACATGTTCCTGATTTCCATCCTTTTTTTTTCAGGACTGTTTTTTAAAAAACTGCAGCTCTTGGCAGAAAACGCAGGTCCTTTTTTTGGTCCTTTTTTTGTCCTTTTTTGATGCGTTTTTTGATGCGTTTTTTGATCCTTTTTTTGATCCTTTTTTTATGCAGTTTTCTATGCAGAGTCTGTGTGTTTTCTAGGAAGTTTTTTAGGGTTAAAATGGCTGAAAATACCCTAACCCTACCCCTAACCCTAACCCTACCCCTAACCCTAACCCTAACCCTACCCCTAACCCTACCCCTAACCCTAACCCTACCCCTAACCCTATTCTAACCTTAGTGGAAAAAAAAAAAATTCTTAATTTTTTTTTATTGTCCCTACCTATGGGGGTGACAAGGGGGGGGTGTCATTTACTATTTTTTTTTATTTTGATCACTGAGATTATATCTCAGTGAGTGATCAAAATGCACTTTGGAACGAATCTGCCAGCCGGCAGATTCGGCGGGCGCACTGCGCATGCGCCCGCCATTTTGCAAGATGGCTGCGCCCAGGGAGAAGACGGCCGGACGGACACCGGGACGCCGGGTAAGTATAAGGGGGGGAGATTAGGGCACGGGGGGGGGGCATCGGAGCACTGGGGGGGGCATCGGAGCACGGGGCGGTGGGAATGGAGCACGGGGGGGCGGGATCGGAGCACGGGGGAGCAGCCACACTCCGCCCACGCACTTCCGTCTGCTTCCCCGCACTTCCTGCTGCAGCGGTTCTGCACCACAAACCACAGTAAAACCCGCAGATATTTTTTTCATCTGCGGGTTTTACTGCGGGTTTGACCTCACAATGGAGGTCAATGGGTGCAGAACCGCTGCGGCTCCGAAAAAAGAAGTGACATGGTACTTCTTTTTTCCCGCAGCTTTTCAGCGCGGCTTTTTTTTTTATTTTCCGCATTGTGGGCACAGCAGTTCCTGTTTTCCATAGGGTACAAAGTAATGTACCCTGCATGGAAAACAGCTGCGGACCCGCAGCGGGAAAATCGCGGCAATTCCGCATGAAAAAAAGGATCGTGTGAACATGGCCTAAAATTGGGGTATAAAAACAATATCAACTCCATTATTCAGGGAAAGTGTTTTAAAATGCTTGTAAGATGGTATCTTACCCTTGTTAGACTCATCTCAGCTTTCCTTTCTTATCCAGACACATGTTGGATAGGATGTGGATCTAAAGACAATATAATAGACATTATTTGGTTGTGTCCAAAAATAAAACCCTTTTGGAAGGAGGTTTTTGATCTTATTTTTAAATTAGGGAAATACAAATTAATTATGTCTCCTCAACTCTCTCTTTCATCCCTAGACTCTGATTCGCTTCCTATAGATATTACATTAATCTCCTTTCATGTTCACTCAGTTGCCAAAATGCTTCTAGGTGTCAGGTAGAAATCCGAGACAATTCCCGTCTCAATATGCTACTAAACAGATTAGCATCCGACAACACATAATAACAGACGCGGATTCTTTACTGTAAGAGCAGTTAGACTATGGAACTCTCTGCCGTATGATGTTGTAATGAGTGATTCATTACTTAAATTTAAGAGGGGACTGGATACCTTTCTGGAAAAGTATAATGTTACAGGGTATATACACTAGATTCCTTGATAGGGCGTTGATCCAGGGAACTAGTCTGATTGCCGTATGTGGAGTCGGGAAGGAATTTTTTTCCCCAATGTGGAGCTTACTCTTTGCCACATGGGATTTTTTTGCCTTCCTCTGGATCAACATGTTAGGGCATGTTAGGTTAGGCTATGGGTTGAACTAGATGGACTTATAGTCTTCCTTCAACCTTAATAACTATGTTACTATGTAACACCTTCAAATTAGTTTTTGCCATGAACCACAACTCCATTACAAAGCATAAATCTAAATGGGCATTATGGAATTCAGTCTTTTCCCCACATGCAGAGTCCTTTACAGCTGATTGATATGGCTCTATAGCCAGTGGATATGTCTAGTGGAAATCTTTTAAGATTGTTGCTCTTTACCATGTCACCACTCTCACTGGACTATTTTGTTCTTTTACTTATGTTATCCCTAATTTCCCCTTTGTCCTACCATATCCAAGTTCACCTCCTTCCCTCCCCCTCTTTTTTCCCTTTCCACTTTTCCCCATTATCCTGTCTAAATTTATATTATTATTATTCATATTTTTTCTATGGTATTATTCGACCCACTCCAATAATATAATATATGTTGAATTTCAACTCATGTTATATTGTCTCATTTAACCTTTTCCCCTATCCTGATATTACATACAGTGGGGCAAAAAAGTATTTAGTCAGTCAGCAATAGTGCAAGTTCCACCACTTAAAAAGATGAGAGGCGTCTGTAATTTACATCATAGGTAGACCTCAACTATGGGAGACAAACTGAGAAAAAAAAATCCAGAAAATCACATAGTGGAGTTTGGAGTCAGACTGTTTGAGGGTGTGCACAGGTGTCTTTTTATACTGATAACAAGTTTAAACAGGTGCCATTACTACAGGTAATGAGTGGAGGAAAGAGGAGACTCTTAACCCTGTCGGGATCACACTCAGTCGGAGCAGCCTTTGGAAGTGGGGAAATCACCAGAAATAATACACAAGACACGTCTTGTATAGTGTATCACTGGGAAGTCTCTGAAGCACGCCTGCCTTCAAGGTGCTACCCCTTCTTTATATAGTTGTTTAGTGGTTATACAAGTTTTGCATGTTTAAACAAAGAGACAAAACAGGAAAGAAAGAAAAGAAAAGAAAACAGTTTCGTGGGCGGCAGTTTCACAACAAACAGTACAAAGGCAATTCCACAGACAAGAAAAACAGGATTTCATACTATAGCTAAAATGTCCTTGAATGGACAGGTCAATATTTATCACAAATTCTTTTTTTTTATTTTTGTTCATTGAGGTAATCATTTTTGTTCTGCTCTTCACAATCCCCCCTTTGACATATTCCATTCAAAACCTTGTCGATCATTTTAGTCATTCTTTTTGTGATATTACAAAAAAAAAACTTTATATTCTCGCATCCATTACACAAAATTTATTTGTGCATACCGAGATACCCTTGAGTACAACCTTTAATAATACATATATAATTACAATAACCATAACTGTATGTATTAGGCTTTGCATAATCCCGGTAACCCACCCACCGATCCCTCTGAACCAATTGGCCGGGTTAAGAAAAGAAAAGGTATCTGACCACCAGCTATCCTTATTTTGGTCATGGTCTTTGTCATACTGATCCCTGAGTCGTTGTACGTCTTTTAATTTAAATCTCATACTCATAGTACTATTCGGGTCTATATAATGACAGCAGGTGGGTCCGATGATTTGACACATACCCCCTTGTGAGGCAGTTAGGCAATCCAATACCAGGGTATGTTGGTTAGTGACTATTATAAGCTGATTCTGTACAGCTATACTAGTATTTAATATGTCCAATATATCCCAAATCTGATCATCTAGATAATCCGTGGCTCTAACTAATTTATCCCACATTTGTGTTAACATAGGATAAATAAAAATGGTACTAGCAATTTTGTTGGGAATTCCCATTTGTACTATATGCGGCCTCCCCGAGGGACGTGGTGAGTTATCTGCAGCTCTTTTATACAGTGTGTGCTTGGGCACGGCTTGCATATTCACTTGTTTATTTGAAATTATGAAAGTAGCCGGGGTTAGGCGTCCTAATGTACAAGTACCCTTTATACCTACGGGAAGCCATTTATATGCTCCTTCTCCGCATATCCAAAATGTACCCTCAGGCAGATCCCACAAAGCTGAGTGCTGCAATACCAATCTGTGAGCCAAATCCACAAAACTAGATACATTCTGAAGCATACACCAAGAGGGTTTTTGTCCCAAGGGGCTACAGTACCCGGCTGCGGGATTCCCACATACATGCATTCCGTTGACATACTCATTGGATTCATTACAAACCAGGTTCCCCGGCTTACTTGTACAACTGTCTGCATCACCTTGGGGGAACAACTCAGAATGTTCCCATTTTCTATTATGTATGTATCTTTCCAATACTGTAGGTTTGAAAGCATCAGAGGAAGGGGTGGTTGTACTGAAACTGAGCTGTAGATTTTCAGTAGGGACCTGTCCTAAATCAGTTAATCCAGTCTTATTCCTAGGTACCCATTTTCCTCCCTTGAATGCTAAATATTGTAAGTTGTCTATTTTTCCTGTAAGATTGCCCTGCCACCAAGGAAATTCTACCCATCCCACAATTGGTATGGCGATTGTAGTATTCCATAGTCTAGTATTGCCAGGTTGGTTGTTGGCCAGGTTGTCTGAACAATTAGGCCAAGCGAATATTTCTTCAGCTGACACGGGAACTGCTAGGAAAGGTATACTTGTGGCTGATACTGGTGAATGGGTACAGATCCAACAATCTGCCAGGGGTTGCGTATTATTTAACAAGTCATGCACTAATTTTCTATGATGTTGTACGAATCTATTGTTCAAAGGGGCTAGATAATTCAGTCTTTCCCATGCCTCCGTTGAGGTTAACATTATTAACATCAATATCATGAGTCTTATACTGCTTTTTTGCAATGGCTTGCATGTATCCATGATGCCTTTCCTTCAAGCTTGACTGCTGTTGGAGTTGTTAACAGGACTTGGAAAGGTCCGTCAAATCTCGGTTCCAGAGTCTTTCTGGTGTGTCTTTTCACGTAGACTTGATCACCAGGTTCCAACTTGTGGCCTCCTTCGAGATTTTCTGGATCTGGAAGGGAAGCAAAAACTTGCGAATGCACTTTAGTTAAACGTTTTTGTAATTCTTGTACATAAGCAGTTAAAGTCTCAGTATTCAACATCAGTTGTTGTGGAAAATAACAACCCAAATTTGCTGCTCTACCAAAAAGAATCTCATGTGGTGACAGCTTAGCCTTCCCCCTTGGGGTGTTTCGGATGGAATACAGGGCATGTGGTAGACACTCGGTCCAAGGCTTTCCTGTTTCTGCCATGGCCTTCTGGATTTTTAATTTTATTGTCCCATTTAATCTTTCCACTTTACCTGAACTCTGTGGATGATATGGAGTGTGAAACTGGTTTTCTACTCCCAACATTTTCATAACATTCTGGAATATTTCCCCAGTAAAATGGGTACCCCTATCTGACTCGATCACCTCAGGCATGCCGTAACGGGGTATCAGTTCATGTGCTATTTTAATGGCAGTAGTTTTTGCTGAGGCTTTACGAACTGGATAAGCCTCTGGCCACCCTGAGAACATGTCCACACACACAAGCACATATTCGTATCCATTGTACCTAGGAAGTTGGATGTAGTCGATCTGGAGTCTTTGAAAGGGATACAGTGGTCTTACATGATGCTTGGTTGGGGTTTTAATGGCCTGACCTGGATTGTGTGCCAGGCATATAGCGCATGCAGCACACATGTTCCGAGCAAAATTACCAAAGCCTGGAGCCAACCACCTTTCTTTTACCTTGAGCGTCATACCATTTGCCGACACATGCGTGGGTAGGTGGAGGTCACTTGCCACTGCGGGGTACCAGGCTCTGGGTAAACACAACAAAGTTCCTTTTTTCCATAATCCTTGCTGATCTTCTGCCCCTTTTTTCTGCCACTGCCCTCGTTCTTCGTCGTCTACCTGTTTCTGAGCTTCCTTCAATCTTTCCTCATCATCTTCAGAGCTATCTAGTGTGTGGGCATGATGTAAGGGTTTACGTGCTGCCTGTTTTGCTGCCTTATCGGCTTTATCGTTACCCCTGGCTTCCTCGGTGTCGAGTCTCACATGTGCAGCTACCTTTATCACCGCTATTTCTTTAGTTTCTTGTGCTGCCTCCAGAATCTGTCTAATGAGGGAGGCATGTTTAACAGGTTGGCCTGAAGCAGTCATATAACCTCTGGCTCTCCATATTACGCCAAAATCGAAAATAATGCCATGTGCATATCTTGAATCAGTGTATATGTTTGCTGTCTGATCTTTGGCTATTTTTAGAGCTTCAACTAATGCCGTAAGTTCTGCTTCTTGTGCAGACTGATTAGCAGGGAGAGGTTCTGCTTTCAGCACTTCATGCTGAGTTACTACCGCATAACCTGTATGAAATTGTCCATTCATATCTGCATATCTACTGCCATCTATGAAAAGTTCAAATGTAGCATTACAGAGTGGCTTGTCACGTACATTACATAAGCCCTGAGTCTCTTGTTCCATTAATTGTACACAATCATGCATTGACTTTGATGGGTCAAAGGAGTTGGAGAGTGCAGTTTCCTCAGGTATGGTACCCCCCTCAGACTCTAAAGGGAGCAAAGACGCGAGATTAAGAGTCTGAATCCTGGCAAAGGAAATGTTGGGCGGCAGTAGTAGGGAACATTGGAGACGGAGGTGTCTGGCCATTGAAATATGTTTAGGTTGGACCTGGTTAAGAATGCCATGTACATCATGAGTGGTCTGAACGAGAAGTGGGTGATCAAGAACAATCTCAGAAGCTTTATCTAATAACAGTGAAATTGCGGCTACTACTCTTACACAAGAAGGTGCGGCTCTAGCTACAGGGTCCAGATGAGCTGATATGTATGCCACAGGTCTCTGTTTTTTTCCATGTTTTTGTGTGAGCACCCCTGTAGCATGTGAGGATATCTCAGCTGCCATCAATTGAAAAGGTTTAGTGTAGTCTGGGAGTCCCAAAGCCGGAGCTGATACCAGTGCTGTTTTCAAAGAGGAAAATGACTGTTTAGCCTCTTCACTGAGTGAATATGGTGTGTTGGCAATACAGTCATATAAAGGCTGCATGAGTTGACTTGCATGTATGATCCACTGTCTACAGTGTGAAACAATACCTAGGAAAGCACGCAGCTGTTTGTGATTCCTGGGTTCAAGCATGTTACGTATGGCTTCCGTACGTTGAGGTGTGAGGTGTCTGATGCCCTGTGATATGCAGTGACCTAAAAACACGACTGTTTGTTGAAAAGCCTGGAGTTTCTGTCTATTTACTTTACAGCCTTCTTGCGCTAGGAAAATTAAGAAATTAACAGTTGAGGTAACTGCCGTCTGCTCATCAGGGCAACAAATAAGTAAGTCATCTACATACTGTAGAATGACTACTCCTGGTTCTGGGATGAAATTTTTTAGCACGGTCTGCATTGCTTCAGAGTACAAAGTTGGTGAGTGTACCATACCTTGTGGCAATCTTGTCCATGCTAATTGTTTACCCTTGAATGTAAAGGCAAACAAATGCCAACAGTTCTTATGTAGTGGCACAGAAAAAAATGCGTTTGATAAGTCAATTACCGTAAAATATGCAGCAGTGCTGGGAATTTGAGACAGTAAGGTATGAGGATTCGGTACCACAGGGGTGACCGGTGCCAAAACCTTATTGATTTCCCGTAAGTCGTGCACCATGCAATATTTCACCATAGTTTCTTTGGAGGACACTTTCTTTTTAACAGGATATAAGGGTGTATTGGCGGGTGACCTGATTTCTACCAAAACACCTTGTAACACATAATCCTGAATTTGTTGAGAAATCGCCTGTTCTTGCTGGGCGCTGATGGGGTATTGCCTAAGCTGAGGTAATATGGTTCCCGGGGCAGTTTCTAACAGTATAGGAGCTACTGATAAAAATCCTACATCAGTGTGTCCTTTTGCCCATAGGCTGTCAGGAACCCGAGACAAGTCAATTTTTGCTTGTTGAGTGTAAATTTCGGGAAAATCCTCCATTGCCTGTATTCTAACATATGGTTCCAGAGTTTCTGCATCTTCAGGGATGGTCAGCATAACTGTACCATCTTCTCTAAAATGGATGTTTGCATGCATTTTACTTAAGACATCAGTACCCAACAAGCAGGTAGGTGCACCTTTAGCAAATAAAAATTTGGATACAAAAGTTTTAGGGCCAAAGCTCACATTTAAAGGTTTTGTAAAGGGCAACGCCTGAATTTTACCATCATACCCTTCTGCATATGTAACCTTTGAGGATATATTGTCAGGATATGGTAATAAGTCCTGATTTAAAATGGAGGATGTTGCTCCCGTATCTATCAGAAAAGGTACATTTTTACCCTCAACTTCAACTTGTATTATTGGTCTTCTAGAAGGAAGAGAGACCTGCATAACTTTCAGTCATTCTGAGCTGTCTGTTTGATCAGGCACTGGGTTATTTATCCTATTTTTAGGTACAAAGGTTCCTGAATCTATATCTGTTTTTCTCTTCCTACATTCCCTTTGGAAATGTCCTGGCTTCTTACAGTAATGACAAGTAAACTTTTGATTAGCAGAGCCAGTATTAGCCTGTGCAATTCTTACTGGCTTAGAATTTTCTCTTAAGTCCATTTCTATCCCTACAGCTTTCTGTCTAGCCAGGTGTGGGTCTTCCAAGGTTCTCCAATCAGGGGTTGCGGCCTTAAGCTTTTCCTTCACTTTTGGAGACAATCCATCTATAAAGGTTTTTGTAACTAACCTCATCATTCCTGGAGCGGTTAGATCCATGCCTTCATCTCTGAAATTATTTTCTACACTTAGATAATATTCGTCTACTGATTGTCCAGATTTCTGAGCCACCACTCCCGTTGTTCCTCTCTGCCTCTGTCTCTCCCTCATGAAAACCATTAAGTGATCTACAAATTGTGTATCTGATTCTATCGTTTGTAAGGCACCATCTCCTGCTTGGGGCCTATGTACCTGTAGATTTGCTAATAGCTCCTGGAAGAGTCCAGGAGTCATTTTCATTCTACATAATTCTTCTCCATCTGCCCAAACTCCAGCGTGAGTCTGCATAATTTGCTGTATATATTGTGCAAATCTAACTGGACACTGGGTGGGATCTGGTGCTTTATGCAAGAGAGACATGCCTTCAGCGGGGGACCAAGGGAAATATTGTCGAGTTTGGTGATATCTAGTTCCCATTACTCCGTCAGCACCAGGTTCCCTAAAGGATCTTGGTACTACCCTAACAGGGGCAAGTACAGCGCCATGTCTAGGTGTACCACAGGCTAGGCAATCATTTCTCCAGTCTGGATTTTGTTGTCCACAGTGCGGACATACCCATCCTCCTGGTCCGGCTAAACTTTGAGGTGGTGTTTGGAGAAAAGATGGGGCATGTGGATTAAGGTATGGGGGTGGGGTATTTTTAGATTCCACATTTTGTTTTTCTCCACAGCCTGTGGGTCTAATACACCACTTTTTACTCTGTTGATTATATGTTCATCCCTCATTTTCTGCTACCCTAGAGACATCAATCAATGCTTGGATCTGATCTATCCATTTCTTGTCTCTGATTATGCCTTTTTTCCTTTCCTGAATTCCTTCCCATAGTTTTCTACTAAAAGCTTCTGCCCTAGTAACTCCAAACTTACTAAAAATCTTTTTCAGCCCCTTAGTGGCATCTTCACCACTTCTCTCCTTTATGATAGTATAGATATCTAATTCTTCTGGTTCCGACTTTGTTTGCTTATTCCCCATTTTCTTATCCTGAGCTTTCTTGCCCTAGGTGGCGTTTGGGTATGAGAATACCTCGTTACCTTCTTCCTAAGGAGCTAGGATGTCTTTTTTCTTGCCCTAGGTGGCGTTTGGGTATGAGAATACCTCGTTACCTTCTTCCTAAGGAGCTAGGATGTTTAAACTGTGTTGATGTAAGAAAATCCTGATTCCTACACCTATAGCAAACAACACAAATGCAACCAGACAGAAAAAGAAAAAGAACATACAACGTATCTTGTCCCAGGCTAATTTATCTGTCCTGGGCTTATACTATCACATACAACGTATTCTTGTCCCAGGCTAATTTATCTGTCCTGGGCTCATACTATCATACACTTATCCGTCACCAGGTTTTTGTCAAAGACAGGATCAGAGATTGAACATAGGCGCGGAGGTCTCCCCGAAAGGACGCAACCACGTTGCCCAGTGGGACAGTCACTTCTTCTGTTTCAACCCCTGGGCGGCTTATAGGGCTATTCCCAACTTCCACACACCTTCTATTCACATTCACTCTCATTCAATGCCGTACTCCGTGAGGTGATCAATTCCTAAATAGTTCAAGAACCCGAGCTATAGGTATCCTCCTCTACTAGAACTACCCGCTAAAGAACACGACACAGAAAATCTTACGGACAGTGCAGGGCAGATATAAGAGATCTAACAGTGTCTCTTACCTGGCCAGGTTTTTGTTCATCTGCCGTCCATTATCCCAGATTCTCTTTTCGTTCGTATTCTGCCGGTGTTCTTGAAGGAATACACAGACCTCGGGTCCCTGTTCGGGCGCCAGGAAATGTCGGGATCACACTCAGTCGGAGCAGCCTTTGGAAGTGGGGAAATCACCAGAAATAATACACAAGACACGTCTTGTATAGTGTATCACTGGGAAGTCTCTGAAGCACGCCTGCCTTCAAGGTGCTACCCCTTCTTTATATAGTTGTTTAGTGGTTATACAAGTTTTGCATGTTTAAACAAAGAGACAAAATAGGAAAGAAAGAAAAGAAAAGAAAACAGTTTCGTGGGCGGCAGTTTCACAACAAACAGTACAAAGGCAATTCCACAGACAAGAAAAACAGGATTTCATACTATAGCTAAAATGTCCTTGAATGGACAGGTCAATATTTATCACAAATTCTTTTTTTTTATTTTTGTTCATTGAGGTAATCATTTTTGTTCTGCTCTTCACAACCCCTTAGTGACAGAGCCAATTTGGTACTTAATGACCAGGCCAATTTTTGCAATTCTGACCACTGTCATTTTATGAGGTTATAACTCTGGAACGCTTCAACGGATCCCGCTGATTCTGAGATTGTTTTTTCGTGACATATTGTACTTCATGTTAGTGGTAACATTTCTTCGATATTACTTGCGATTATTTATGAAAAAAACGGAAATATGGCGAAAATTTTTAATATTTTGCAGTTTTCAAACTTTGTATTTTTATGCCCTTAAATCAGAGAGATATGTCACGAAAAATAGTTAATAAATAACATTTCCCACATGTCTACTTTACATCAGCACAATTTTGGAAACAAAATTTTTTTTTGTTAGGGAGTTATAAGGGTTAAAAGTTGACCAGCAATTTCTCATTTTTACAACACCATTTTTTTTTATGGACCACATCACATTTGAAGTCATTTTGAGGGGTCTATAGGATAGAAAATAATGAAGTGTGACACCATTCTAAAAACTACACCCCTCAAGGTTCTCAAAACCACATTCAAGAAGTTTATTAACCCTTTACGTGCTTCACAGGAACTGAAACAATGTGGAAGGAAAAAATGAACATTTAACTTTTTTTTGCAAACATCTTAATTCAGAACCATTTTTTTTATTTTCACAAGTGTAAAAACAGAAATGTAACCATAAATTTTGTTACGCAATTTCTCCTGAATACGCCAATACCCCATATGTGGGGGTAAACCACTGTTAGGGCGCACCGCAGAACTTAGAATTGAAGGAGCGCCGTTTGACTTTTTCAATGCAGAATTGGCTGGAATTGAGATCGGACGCCATGTCACGTTTAGAGAGCCCCTGATGTGCCTAAACAGTGGAAACCCCCCACAAGTGACCCCATTTTGGAAACTAGACCCCTTAAGGAACATATCTAGATGTGTGGTGAGCACTTTGAACCCCCATGTGCTTCACAGAAGTTTATAACGTAGAGCCGTGAAAAAAAAAAATTGCATTTTTTCTACAAAAATGATCTTTTTGCCCACAAATTTTTATTTTCACAAGGGTAACAGGAGAAATTAGACCACAAAAGTTGTTGTGCAATTTCTCCTGAGTACGCTGATACCCAATATGTGGGGGTAAACAACTGTTAGGGCGCACTGCAGAGCTTGGAAGAGAAGGAGTGCCGTTTTACTTTATCAATGTAGAATTGGCTGGAATTGAGATCGGACGCCATGTCGCGTTTGGAGAGCCCCTGATGTGCCTAAACAGTAGAAATCCCCCACAAGTGACCCCATTTTGGAAACTAGACCCCCCATGGAACTTATCTAGATGTGTGGTGAGAACCTTGAATGCCCAAGTGCTTCACAGAAGTTTATAATGCAGAGCCGTGAAAATAAAAAATATTTTTTTTTTCCACAAAAAAGATTTTTTAGCCCCCAAGTCTTCATTTTCACAAGGGTAACAAGAGAAATTGGACCCCAAAAGTTGTTGTCCAATTTGTCCTGAGTATGCTGGTACCCCATATGTGGGGGTAAACCACTGTTTGGGCGCACGGCAGAGCTCGGAAGGAAGGAGCGCCGTTTTGGAATGCAGACTTTGATAGAATGGTCTGCGGGTATTATGTTGCGTTTGCAGAGCCCCTGATGTACCTAACCAGTAGAAACCCTCCACAAGTGACCCCATTTTGGAAACTAGACCCCCCAAGGAACTTATCTAGATGTGTGGTGAGAACTTTGAATGCCCAAGTGCTTCACAGAAGTTTAGAATGCAGAGTCGTGAAAATAAAAAATATTTTTTTTTTCCACAAAAAAGATATTGTAGCTCCCAAGTTTTTATTTTCACAAGGGTAACAGGAGAAATTGGACTGCAATAGTTGTTGTCCAATTTATCCCGAGTACGCTGATGCGCCATATGTGGGGGTAAACCACTGTTTGGGCGCACGGCAGAGCTCGGAAGGGAAGGAGCGCCTTTTTGGAATGCAGACTTTGATAGAATGGTCTGTGGGCATTATGTTGCGATTGCAGAGCCCCTGATGTACCTAAACTGTAGTAACCCCCCACAAGTGACCCCATTTTGGAAACTAGACCCCCCAAGGAACTTATCTAGATGTGTGGTGAGAACTTTGAATGCCCAAGTGCCTCACAGAAGTTTAGAATGAAGAGTCGTGAAAATAAAAAATATTTTTTTTTTCCACAAAAAAGATATTGTAGCCCCCAAGTTTTTATTTTCACAAGGGTAACAGGAGAAATTGGACTGCAATAGTTGTTGTCAATTTATCCCGAGTACGCTGATGCTCCATATGTGGGGGTAAACCACTGTTTGGGCGCATGGCAGAGCTCGGAAGGGAAGGAGCGCCTTTTTGGAATGCAGACTTTGATAGAATGGTCTGTGGGCATTATGTTGCGATTGCAGAACCCCTGATGTACCTAAACTGTAGTAACCCCCCACAAGTGACCCCATTTTGGAAACTAGACCCCCCAAGGAACTTATGTAGATGTGTGGTGAGAACTTTGAATGCCCAAGTGCTTCACAGAAGATTAGAATGCAGAGTCGTGAAAATAAAAAATATTTTTTTTTTCCACAAAAAAGATATTGTAGCCCCCGAGTTTTTATTTTCACAAGGGTAACAGGAGAAATTGGACTGCAATAGTTGTTGTCCAATTTATCCCGAGTACGCTGATGTGCCATATGTGGGGGTAAACCACTGTTTGGGCGCACGGCAGAGCTCGGAAGGGAAGGAGCGCCTTTTTGGAATGCAGACTTTGATAGAATGGTCTGTGGGCATTATGTTGCGATTGCAGAGCCCCTGATGTACCTAAACTGTAGTAACCCCCCACAAGTGACCCCATTTTGGAAACTAGACCCCCCAAGGAACTTATCTAGATGTGTGGTGAGAACTTTGAATGCCCAAGTGCTTCACAGAAGTTTAGAATGCAGAGTCGTGAAAATAAAAAATATTTTTTTTTTCACAAAAAAGATTTTGTAGCCCCCAAGTTTTTATTTTCACAAGGGTAACAAGAGAAATTGGACCCCAGAAGTTGTTGTCCAATTTATCCCGAGTACGCTGATGCCCCATATGTGGGGGTAACCCACTGTTTGGGCGCACGGCAGAGCTCAGAAGGGAGGGAGCACCATTTGACTTTTTGAGCGCAAAATTGGCTGTCGTGTTTGGAGACCCCCTGATGTACCTAAACAGGGGAAACCCCCCAATTCTAGCTCCAACCCTAACCCCAACACACCCCTAACCCTAATCCCAACCTGATCCATAATCCTAATCACTAACCCTAACCATAATCACAACCCTTACCCCAAAACAACCCTAATGTCAACCCTAACCATAACCCTAATCAAAACCCTAAATCCAACACACCCCTAATCCTAATCTCAACCCTAATCCCAAACCTAACCCTAATCCCAAGCGTAACCCTAATGCCAACCCTAACCCTAATACCAACCCTAATCCAAACCCTAACCCTAATCCCAGCTCTAACCCTAACTTTAGCCCCAACCCTAGCCCTAACTTTAGCCCCAACCCTAACCCTAGCCCTAAGGCTACATTCACACTTGCGTCGTTTGGCATTCCGTCGCAATCCATCGTTTTGGACAAGAAACGGATCCTGCAAATGTGCCCGCAGGATGCGTTTTTTGCCCATAGACTTGTATTGCCGATGGATCGTGACGGATGGCCACACGTCGCGTCCGTCGTGCACTGGATCAGTTGTGTTTTGGCGGAGCGTCGGCACAAAAAAATGTTCAATGAAACGTTTTTTTGTACGTCGCATCCGCCATTTCTGACCGCGCATGCATGGCCGTAACTCCGCCCCCTCCTCCCCAGGACATAGATTGGGCAGCGGATGCGTTGAAAAACTACAGCTGCTGCCCACGTTGTGCACAATTTTCACAACGTGCGTCGGTATGTCGGGCCGACGCATTGCGACGGCCCCGTACCGACGTAAGTGTGAAAGAAGCCTAACCCTAAATTTAGCCCCAACCCTAACCCTAAATTTAGCCCCAACCCTAGCCCTAACCCTAGCCCTAACCCTAGCCCTACCCCTAACCCTACCCCTAACCCTACCCCTACCCCTAACCCTAACCCTACCCCTAACCCTACCCCTAACCCTAACCCTAACCCTAACCCAACCCCTAACCCTACCCCTAACCCTAGCCCTAACCCTACCCCTAACCCTACCCCTAACCCTACCCCTAACCCTACCCCTAACCCTACCCCTAACCCTACCCCTAACCCTACCCCTAACCCTAACCCTAATTTTAGCCCCAACTGCTGTTCTCCTGCCGGCCGGCAGATGGAGACAGATGGCGGGCGCACTGGGCATGCGTCCGCCATGTTCTTCTGCCGGCGGCCAGGAGGAGCAGCAAGAGGATCCAGGGACCTAGGTGAGTATGCTAGGGTCCCTGAATCCCCCTATTTCTCTGTCCTCTGATGTGCGATCACATCAGAGGACAGAGAATTACACTTTACTTTTTTTTTTTTTTTTTTGCGGTCGCCGGTAAACAGTTAATTACCGGCGATCGCAAATGCGGGGTGGGTTAAAAACCCCCCGAATCATGTTCTCTGGGGTCTCGGCTACCCTCGGCAGCCGAGACCCCGGAGAAAATCGGCCTCTGGGGGACTCTATGGACTTTTTCCACAGCGCCGTTAATTAACGGCGCTGTGGTTTAAGTACCCTTAGCGGCCGCCATTAAAAGGCGTATCGGCGGTCGCTAAGGGGTTAAAGAAGAAGTTACAGGTCTGTGAGAGCCAGAAATCTTGATTGTTTGTTTCTGACCAAATACTTATTTTCCACCATAATATGCAAAAAAAATGATAAAAAAACAGACAATGTGATTTTCTGGATTTTTTTTTCTCAGTTTGTCTCCCATAGTTGAGGTCTACCTATGATGTAAATTACAGACGCCTCTCATCTTTTTAAGTGGTGGAACTTGCACTATTGCTGACTGACTAAATACTTTTTTGCCCCACTGTAATTTCCCCAAATAAAAATTATTTAAAGAAAAATAACTTTTTGTTTAGGTAAAATTACAATCTCAACATTTTTCTAAAGAAGAATATAGAAAAAAATTAGACTGCGGGTGGGAAATTAAGGTTACATAACCAGCAATTTCATAACAACAACGATGATATCAAATGCCAAAGTGGAAATCTGTCTGAAATGTTATCATTTTTAGTGATGAAAGTTCTCCCCAAATAACTTTTTTTACATATAGTTTTATGCATTTGTGTTGGAAATAGAAAAGGTCCAAAGTGAGATCGATAAAGTTATTGGATCAAATGAGCCCCAGGTCATTCATCGTAAAGAGATGCCGTATACTGATGCCGTCATCCACGAGATTCAACGTTTTGGAAATATTGTTCCTAACAATTTGCCCCACGCTACTACTCAGGATGTAAACTTCAGAGGATATCTCCTTCCCAAAGTAAGTAAAAAAAGAAACATTGGGCCTTACTTTTTTGGTAACATCAAATTTAAGTGTTTTCCGCTATGTATTTTTACTTTAGCATAGATAATCACTTAGCAGGCAGTTTCCCCAGCCAGTCTCTTTGCTTCCTCTTCCAGTCGGGAATGTCATGCTATGTTTCAACCAGTATGGATGGAGCATTTTGCGAAGCAATCAGACAGAAATGGAAGGAGGAGATTTGGGACATGGGCAGTAGTGAAAAGGAATGACAGAGGTCCAAGAGATGATGTTTCATTTTTTTTAATTTTGAAACCATCATGTGTTTATTTTTCTATATAGCAATAAGTATTGGATAACAACCTTATGGACAGGTATTTTCCATCCATTTCACAAATGTTCACAAATGTTCTGATTTTGATACCTATAGACCCATTGTCCTCCTCTGAGCATTTCATATAAAATCAAAGAGGCCTTTTTAGCCAACAACATGCATTTTTTACAGGAATGAAGTCAAATTCCTTAAGTGATTTGCAAGGCTTCATAGCTTTCCATGCATGCTAAACAAAATTATTTTTTTTTATTTTTTGTTTTATAACATTTTATCTAGTCTGTAATGATAATACCAATTATGTATAGGTTTCGTTGCTCTTTGTTTTATTACTTTTTCATAATAAGAAAATATTTGAAATATATATATATATATATATATATACACCCATCCTCACAAAGCCCCCCTCGAGCCATCCTCTATGTCTAGCTATCACCAGATATCACTTTTCCCTTATGCCTCCAAATTGCTGGAGCAACACGTCCATCTTGAACTGTCCTCCCACCTCTCCTCATGCTCCCTCTTTGATCGGTTACAATCTGGCTTCCGACCCCATCACTCAACTGAAACTGCCCTAGCTAAAGTCACCAATGACCTTCTAACTGCCAGGAGCAAGCGACGCTACTCTGTCCTCCTTCTCCTGGACCTGTCTTCTGCCTTTGACACTGTGGACCACTCCATTCTGCTACAGATCCTCTCATCTCTTGGCATCACAGACCTGGTCCTATCCTGTATCTCATTACATCTGACAGACCGAACATTCAGTGTCTCCCTCCCTCACACCACCTCCTCACTTCGCCCCTTGTCAGTCGGTGTTCCTCAAGGCTTTGTTCTAGGACCCCTACTCTTCTCCATCTACAACTTCAGCCTTGCACAGCTCATAGAATCCCATGCCGATGATACGCAGATCTACCTATCCAAACCTATACTATACTTTTACTATAATAACTCTATTTTCACCCAGCCATTCAAGTGGCCAGCTTTCAAGGTCGGATGAAACTGAGATATCATGTAGTCATCAGACAAGGGGGCATAAACCCTTAGAATATAAAAACCACAAGGATGTAGATAAAACCACCACAGGCAGAGGTTCAGTAAACCTTAATGTTTTACAATGCCAAACAACAGACACATAGAAACTTAGAACTGTTTGTGAAGTGAATAAACAAACATTCCTCAAGATTGTGTCACTATGAGCATTGTCTGTCACATCTGTAAAAGTTTTACAAGAAATGCAGCTATGTAATTGTCTGAATGCATTCGGTATACAGTATTTTAATCTGGTTTTCAAATCGCCATTTGTATATTCGCCATTTGTACATTTGATGCAGCCAAAGTTATGGCTCTCAAGGAGAGAAACTAATATAGTGGACAAATAAATATTTGTAATGAACTACTGAGCCAAACTAATAGCATTGCTTTATCAAATTTACATGAAGTGAATTGTGTCCAATTTGAGCAACCAGGCAACACAAAAAGGAGCTTTTCAAGTAAGCTCTTTAAGGTACACAAATGTTATGAAGTCTTTGCCAACAAGGATGTGGTTTAACCAATGAGGGTACCATTTTAAAAATATACTATTGCCATCACAGCCCACCTTGCCCAAAATTTCTGTGGCCTATAACAGTACAGAACACGTTCACCCAGGTCATGTAGTCAGAGGTAAGGAAGAGATATTTAACAGAGTTAAGAAGTAGCCCAATGTAGTGGTGTGGGTCTCTGTGACTTAAACGGAGTTCATGAGCTAACAAACAATTGGCCAATGGGGGGTCCTTTTTTTAATAAATAAAATAGTGCAATCACAGCCACCTTGCCCAAAATTCACTGACCTATAACAGTACAGAGCACTTTCACCCTGGTCATCTAGTGGCAGGTAAAGAAGAGACTTTGCAGGAGACAGAGTTAAGAAGTAGGCTCGATGTAGGGGTGTGAGTTTCTGAGACTTGTAATGGAGTGCCTGGCCTGGCAAGCATTTGCGCATGGGGGTAAGTTTTTTTTAAAATATTTCATGTGGATCATAGACATCCTTTCCAAAAAATTGGAGACATTGCTGAAGGCCTCAATAAAACCTAGGCCCAATGTAAAGGATTGTGTCTCCTAAACTTGTAATGCCCATACACTATGTGTATAGGCTGGCAAACATTTCCCCAAGGGGGATACATTTATTAAAAACATACTATGAGCATCATAGACACCCTTGTCCAAAATTTGACTGTCTGTAGCAGCGCGGAACACATGAACCCTGGTGATCTAGTGGTGGAAAATGATGAGAGGTGAAGGAAGGCCTCTTCAAAACCTAGGACCAATGTAAAGTAGCGGGTCTCCTTGACTTGAAATGCCCATACACTAAGTGCATGGGCTGTCAAACATTTCCCCTTGGGAGGGGTTATTTAAAAAAAATAAAAATTTACAGGCAGCATAAACACCTTGCAAAACTGTTAAGTGGTTTCCTACACAGTTGCTGCTGGGAAGGTGCTTTTTTTTAAAAAGAAATGGAGGACGAATCGTTGGATGAAGTGATCAGGAAAAGGGGCATGGTGATGACAGGAATGTTATCGTACATGATTAATAACAGCGGTGTCTATTGGAGGTATGAGATCCGGGATACAGCCTACAATAATTATTTGGTTATTCACCACCAATTACCAGAATGTGTTTCATGGCCATCAGAAGATCGGTGTAACAGATGCACGTGTTTGACTCGGCCTAAAAAATGCCTGTCAAAAATATGTTGCCAAAGACGCACATGTCTGTCTAAAGGGAAAAGTGCAACATGTTCATGAGATGCTGAATTAGACAAAGCAGATCAGTGTTGGAGGAAAACCAAATAAACTGATGGATGTTTGTGGAAAAATACGTTTAAAGAGGAGTACACCGTCCGCAACTATAAGCACACCCGTGGCACAAGCTTCTTCATCTTCACCCATACATATTACCAATAATATCCAAATGTAACAGTCAAAAATTATTTGTTATAGTGAAACGAAAACTGTTAGAGGAATGCAACTAAACGTAGATAACCACGACCCAGGGAAACACCAGATTTCTGCTTTACAAGATACAGACGATGATGGTATTGATGACGACTTTGAAATTTACAACATCCACACCAAGAAAATGAAGATCACAGTTTCAAAAAATGTGTAAAGAATGCAGGGAATGTCTGGAAAATCATTTTCTCTTGGGCAAACTTTCACTCTTACTAAAGTGGTACAGAATGATGCTTACACAGCTCTCATGTATATTTAGCATGAGATGGATGAAAGATGATGTATTCTGTTTTGTCCATGTCCACTTTTTGAAAGCAAGCAGAAAAGAAAGATGAAATAGCTTGAAAACGTCTGATTTTACACAGTCACGTGGACAAGTGCTGGTGGCCAGGGATGGTACATCTCACTAAAGGCACACTGGGATAACATAGTGGAAGAGGGGACCCAGTCTGACCGTGGAATGGTGCACGTCCTCCAAACCCTGAGTATTGCAGGCCCTACGTCAATCTGGGTTGCCCCCACAGTCTACAGCTTCTGCAACTCCTCCTCCTTCGCGTCTTCTTCAGCCTCCATCTCCAAAAGTAACACATCAGTCACAAGCTGGAAGCACTGCAGCACTGCCTCAGCCAAGCGGCAACAGGCTGTGCTGAAGGTAATATGCTGTGACAAGCCGCAAAATGATGAAGAGTTGTGGACAACTCTGAAAGAGAAGGCAGATCTGTGGCTGACACCGCTGAACCTACAGCCAGGCATGGTCGTGTGTGACAATGGCTGGATCCTGGTGGCTGCTCTGTGTCAAGGCAAGCTCACACACACGCCATGCCTGGCCAATGTGCTTAACCTCACTGTTGAATATTTTCAGAAAAGCGACACGGAGGTGCCTGATCTGCTAGGAAAAGTATGAGGCTCTGCGTACCCATTTTAGAAAGTCAGCTAGAGCTATCCGCCCTTGCTGTGCTTCTGCAACACTTGCAGCTTCTGGCTCACCGACTGATGTGTCATGTCTTCCCCATGCATTGGAACTCTCTACTGCATATTTTGGGAAGGATTTGTGAGCAGAAGAAGGCATTTGCTGACTACCAGCATCAACATGCCGTCAGTATTTAGTTCTGACTTTACACATAAGATCTCAGGAGTGGACATGGATGTCAGACATATGTACCATCCTCCAAAGCTTTGAGGAATTCACCAAGATGATGATCAGCAATTATGCCATAATTAACATCTCCATCCTGCTTCTCTGTGTTATAATATTAATTTTTATATAGCGTCAACATATCCACAGTTTCAAACACAACAGTCCTAAGTAACAACGATAACAATAATACAATAATTAAACAGAATTCAAACTACCCTGCTTGTGACAGCTTACAATCTACACTAAGTAGCAGCAATAACAATAATTAACCCCCCCAAAACAAAACCTGCACGTGAAAACCTACAATCTACAATGAGGTGGGGGAGAAAAATCTACAGGGGAATGTATTTACAATTATGTATTTACAATGATATTGATGAGGTTTGTCAAAAGTCATGGAGGCCTGAGGACAAGGAGGAGGAGGATACTATAGTCAGTTGTCCTCTTGGTGAGGACATGGAAGTATCGACTGTTAGCAGTCTTGAACGCATGGCTGAGTTTATGTTACGCTGCCTTTCCCGTCACCCTCACATTCTCAAAATTTTAGGTGACAGGAAATACTGATTGTTGACAATTCTAAACCTATGCTACAAGGAGAAGTTCATATCTCTTATTCCAGAGGCAGACAGGTGTACTGGCAGAAGAGGTCACAGTTCATTGGCCAAGCAAGGAGTACAGGTGAGAGAGACACAACTCCAATCCAGCAGAGGAAGTGGAACACAGAAAAAGTTCGGGGAGAGTTTTCTCAGACCCTCCTATCGCCCTGGTCCTTAGGCATGGGGGACTCTCACAAGGAGTGCTTTGTTTGGGAAAATGCTGAGGGAGTACCTTGCTGACCGTAACAACGTCCTCTGTCATTCCTCTGTGCCCTTTAAATATTGTTTTGCAAAGCTGAACATGGAACATGAACTGTCTTCTCTGTACTGCGAACGTGCACTGTACTCACGGTCATGGAGTGCACGGTGCCTCGCTCTCTGGCGGTCACTGTGAACATGGCTCCTCGCTTTCTGGCAGTACCGCTTTTATTGGCAGGCGAAAACGCCTTTGTGAGACAGAGTTCAACACCGCCCAAGCGTTCACACTCTGCTCCTCAGGCTTTTCTATGTGCCCAGTGACTGCCTTTAGGCAGAAGATGATGATGGTGGTAGTAGTAGTTGGAGCATTTAACACAGTCATGAAGCAGCCATAACAAGTTGAAAGAGAAGTATTTTTAATGAGATACCACACTGTTTGATATGTAGCCTGTATTTTTTAATTTTTTAAACTAAAATATTGTACCAAACTAGGGTATCAGACAACAAATGAAGCTGAATGTAGGCCTGAATTTCCACAATTTGTAGGCCACAAATACATCAGACGTCTGACAGCGATAACACACTGGCAAATATGTGGCCTGTATTTTTTTTAATGAATAATAGTGCTGTATATAAGTAGAGTAACAGACAGCAAAAAAAGTGGTAAACCTGCCTACAATGCCCAAAATTTGAGCACGTAGATATATGAGGCCTGTCATGGAAATACGACACTTGAAGACACAAAAGAGCATAGTAAAACCAAAAATACTCAGTTTAAAAAAATCACAGTAATCCGCAAGTGCTAGTAAAAAGATGAAAAAAACAGGGTATTTGGTTGATACGTTTTTTGCAAAAAACATATCAACCAAATACCCTGTTTTTTTCATCTTTTTACTAGCACTTGCGGATTACTGTGATTTTTTTAAGTATTTTTGGTTTTACTATGCTCTTTTGTGTCTTCAAGATTCTTGGTGGTGTGTGAACACGTTCCTACAGACTTGTTCACTTTGCAAGTAGCCCATGTGTTCCTGTTTGGAAATACCACACTGCCAAATATGTGGCCTGTATTTTTTATGCAAAAAAGTGCTGTATATAAGTAGAGTAACAGACAGCAAAAAACAGTGAAAAACTGGCCTAAAATGCCCAAACTTGGAGCACGACGATATATGAGGCCTTTTTTGTTTTTTGGTGAATTTAACCAAAAAAACAAAAAGTGGCACAAGCCTACCACACAGAACTATGCTACTGCGGAAATACGATTTAAAAAAAAAATAAAAAAAACACCACGATTCAGCCTGACATAACAGACTTTATAATTTTTTTTTTTTTGGCTTTTGGGTGAATTTATATATATAAAAAATATATATATGTATAGTAGAACAAGGCTAGCACACACAAATGTGCTACATATGCCTGAAAAACTATGATTTTTCTAGAGATGCACCAGGACTCGGTCTGACATAACAGACTGTATATATATATATATTTTTTTTTTTTTGGGGGGGGGGGCATGAATTAAAAAAAAAAAGAAAAAGAAAAACTGCAGCTAGGTATATAGTAAATAAGCAGCAGCAGCGGCAGACATTTATGGAGCTTTTGGAGGGATGCAGTGGGAGCTATGTACGGAAATACAGTGCCTGCAGGCCTTGCACTGATGTGGACATGCTGTGCCCTGCCTACCTAGCGCTTCAATATCGGGAGCCACGAATTAGCCCTAAAAAGGACAGTTGGTTTCTCAGCAGTTGTGGACTGAACAGTTGCAGACCTACACTAACTATTAAATGCACAATTCTGACCCTATCTCAGCAGCAGATCTCCCTACTCTCGCTGAGTCCAGAAAAGAATGTGGCGAGCAGGGCGGCGCCTGGTCTCTTATACTCGGGATGATGCTGTGCGGCCAAGCCAATCATTGCATGACCACAACAAAGATGGCTGTGGTGTATCATGGCCTGGCAGACAATGTCTGCATCGTGGTTGGGTCTCTAAAGTCCACCAAAAATGCTGGGTGGAGACACCAGTTACCGCCGAATTATCCTGGAAATGCTTGATGATCGCCGAGTACACCGAGCATAGTGATACTCAGGCGAGTAACGAGTAGTGACGAGCACGGTCGCTCATCACTATAAACCAGTGTTCCCCAAGTTTGGACCTCAAGAGCAACCAACAGGTCATTCAGGATTTCCTTAGTATTGCACAGGTGATCATTGCACCACCTGCACAGGCAACAATTCCATCACCTGGGCAATACTAAGGAAATCCTGAAAACATGACCTGTTGGTGGCTCTTGAGGACTGGAGTTTGGAAACACTGCTATAAACTAACCATCATTTTTTTCCCTTCATTATGTTATTCTTAGGCCAAGTGCTGTGTGGTTTAGATTATACTATGCAGTCCATTTCGTTGCATAAAATCCCTATGCGTTTTTTTATTGTTTAACCCCTTCATGACCTTGGGATTTTTCGTTTTTCCGTGTTCGTTTTTCACTCCCCTCCTTCCCAGAGCCATAACTTTTTTATTTTTCCGTCAATTTGGCCATGTGAGGGGTTATTTTTTGCAGGACGAGTTGTACTTTTGAAAGACATCATTGGTTTTAGCATGTCGTGTACTAGAAAACGGGAAAAAAATTCCAAGTGCGGTGAAATGGCAAAAAAAGTGCAATCCCACACTTGTTTTTTGTTTGGCTTTTTTGCTAGGTTCACTAAATGCTAAAACTGACCTGCCATTATGATTCTCCAGGTCGGTACGAGTTCATAGACACCTAACATGACTAGGTTATTTTTTATCTAAGTGGTGAAAAAAATTTCCAAACTTTGCTAAAAAAAAAAAAATTGCGCCATTTTCCGATACTCGTAGCATCTCCATTTTTCAAGATCTGGGGTCGGTTGAGGGCTTATTTTTTGCGTGCCGAGATGACATTTTTAATGATAGCATTTTGGTGCAGAGACGTTCTTTTGATCGCCCGTTATTGCATTTTAATGCAATGTTGCGGCAACCTAAAAAACGTAATTCTGGCGTTTCGAATTTTTTTCTCGCTACGCCGTTTAGCGATCAGATTAATGCTTTTTTTTAATTGATAGATCGGGCGATTCTGAGCACGGCGATACCAAATATGTGTAGATTTGATTTTTTTTTTTATTGATTTATTTTGATTGGGGCGAAAGGGCGGTGATTTAAACTTTTATATTTTTTTTATTTTTTTCACATTTTTTTTAACTTTTTTTTTTAACTTTTGCCATGCTTCAATAGCCTCCATGGGAGGCTAGAAGCAGGCACAACGCGATCGGCTCTGCTACAAAGCAGCGATCTGCTGATCGCTGCTATGTAGCAGAAATGGAGGTGTGCTGTGAGCGCCGACCACAGGGTGGCGCTCACAGCCACCGGTCATCAGTAACCATAGAGGTCACTAGGACCTCTATGGTTACCATCCTGATGCATCGCCGACCCCCGATCATGTGACGGGGGTCGGCGATGACGTCATTTCCGGCCGCCCGGCCGGAAGCGGTAATTAAATGCCGCTGTCTGCGTTTGACAGCGGCATTTAACTAGTTAATGGGTGCGGGCAGATCGCGATTCTGCCCGCGCCTATTACGGGCACATGTCAGCTGTTCAAAGCAGCTGACATTTCCCGGCTTTGATGCGGGCTCACCGCGGAGCCCTGCATCAAAGCAGGGGATCTGACCTCGGACGTACTATCCCGTCCGAGGTCAGATAGGGGTTAATATTTGAGAACATTAAAATATTTTATTTAATTAAATAAAAACATTTATTTTATTTTTTTTCTAATTGCATTACCAGCCTTAAAGGGAATCTGTCAGCAGGTTTTTGCTAGGTAATCTGATGACAGTATGAGATAGGGGTAAAAAACAGATTTCAGTGATATGTCACTTATCATGACGTAAGGGGTACATGTGACTCATGACCGCCTTTACTGACTTAAATGCCTAACCTTAATTACTTACTGCATCGGATCTCTCGTAAACTGCCTTATTGTAAGATCCCCTCCTGAATAACGACATTACACCAGATTTGGATTAAATGGCCACAGCAGCCTTTTATTAAACATAAATACAACATGTAAACAATATCCCCCCAGGGAGTGGTGGTCCTCGAAGCCTCAAAAATAACCTTGCTGAAATTCAAATTGTGTACTTTGGCCTCCAGGTTAGTCTTGCCTCCAGCCGCTAAGCACCAGCTCGGAGGCAGATAATGACCAACCCGGCCAAACCAACCGATTACCAAATCCTTTAATCAGCCCCTCCACGGGCTGATCTACCACATCCACTCGCAATCCACTCCAGGGGGAGTCCAGGACCACTAGAGGTCCCCCCCTAGAATCCGCCATTCCCCTCTTTCCACCAACTTCGAGGACCTCCCTCCCCCGCCACCAACATAAATGTTTTGACACCTCAAACATTTGTGTCCCTCCAAACCTTCAATCTTGTCTCAATTCCTTCCTGAACAGCGAGACACCACATGTCAACCCCAATTGCATTTAAATGAACGCCATCTGCCCTCCAATATTCGCCCTTTCCAGATTCCAAATTTACATGACGCACTACCAATGCCCCATTCCGCGCCATGAACCGAGATACCGCCCTATTTACTTCTTGCCTTATTTATCCCCTCAATTAAGCGAGCACCTCGCCTCACCTTCCTTGGGATAATATCCGACCAGACAACTAACAACTTCGGAAACGCTGCCCAAAGTCTTAAAATGTCGAACTTTATGTCCTTTATCAATTCCCTACAGGGCCTTTTGCCCAAGTCATTCCCGCCCAAATGAATTACTACCACATCCGGAGCTCGATCCAAACGAACAAACTGGTGGAACTCCGGCAAAAGCTGGCTCCATATCATTCCGCGTTTCCCGATCCACCGCAGAATCACTGTCTCTCTTGAGAACCCCAGTTGCCGCCCGTCCGGCCGAATTGCGGCCCGCAAAGCCGCCCAAAAAACGAAAGAGTGGCCCATGATCCACACCAGCCGGTGCTCGCGGCCTGAAAAAGATAACACAACAATAAGAAAAAAACAATTCAACTATTAAACCATTAGACCAAGTTTGGGTGGATATAGGAAATGAATCTCCTCGACTCCCACCGACCGATCTTTTTTACCACCTCCTCGCCCAGGCCCCTCCTGGCAGCTTCCGTCGCTGCGCCAATCCTAAATGAGTGCCCACTGTAATCCCCCGGTGAAATTCCCCCTGCGATCAAACATTTCTTAAAAACCGCTATGAACTGAAATCGAGATAAAAAGGAACCGTCCTCATAGACCAAAAGGGGGTTGGACAATCCTCCGCCCATCCCCATGAAAGCATTGACACACAGGACCGGGCATAATGGGGAACCGGCCACCTTAAATAACACCACTTTACGGCCTTTACCTTGACTGTCAGTCTTAGAAAATCAAAGCCGAATGACTATCCTATCATTATACACGTCCACGTCGTCCCTCAACAAACCACCTTTGGTTCTTTTAGAGGGGCTGACCAACTTCCCTAATCGAAAGGCTCAAAGAACGCTAATGCGAAGGCTGCCTTAAAAAGAATTATTTCCCATTGCGATGAACAGACCAAAGCTAACTGATTGCTCAAAATTAACAATACCTCGTATGATACCGGGCGCCTTTTATCTCTCACCGCCCAACCTTTTCTCCATCCCTTTAACGTCTGAACTACCAAAAAAGACTTTGTGAAGTCCTTAAGGTCCCGAGCCTTGAAACCGAATGCAATGCCCGCCAATAACTTGTTCAGTCTAGACACGGACCAACCTGACTCTTTAAAATGCCCAATCAACAACAATAATCTGCTCTCATCCTGTAGTCCCGCCCCCAAAGAAACACCCCACTCTTCCCAAGTACCCCATGCCTGCTGATACTGACTCCAAGAGCTAGCCGATAAAGAATTTTTTAAACAGATAATCTACTGCCTGCCAGGAAGCTTCCATAACTCCGCTGGGCACTCCCGGCCTGTCGACTCCGCCTAAGGTACAAATTCTCGAAATGATCTCCCTGCAAGTGAGAAAGAGTAACAGAGACAGGGTTAGAAGCCATCGACCTGACCTCCGCCACAATCCACAAATTCAAAGATAAGCCCAAAAACACCAAACACTGCAAAATTTTTACTACCGCCGGTGAATCAGTCGACAGTGAATTTATCGCCACGGCATCCGCATCAGACCCACATGGAAAATGAATCTTCCTGTCTCGCACACTATTACCCCATATTGACAACGCAACAACGATAGGAAGAGGAAGAACCCGATTTTGTAGCCAACCTTGCTCCCGCCAGAAACCAGGCCATTCAGCCAACAACCCACTGCCTTGAAAAAACAAACCAAAACCATGATCATCCACCACGGCAATGATGAAACCCAAATCATCTGAATTCACAACCAGTTTTATCCAGATAGACTTTCTGTTGTAATTCTCCAAAAAATGTGCCCATTCTGCCAAATCTTCACGCAATTCCTTCTTTAGTCTGATAAAATGAACCGGAGATTGAACGCCCCTAGTCGCCAATGACAACATGCGGCAGAATGCCCTTCCCATCGGCATAATACGGAATGCGAAGTTCAATTTGCCAAGCAAAGATTGTACCTCCCTCAGCTTCAATTTTTTAGCACTACATGCCCTAGACACCTCTTCGCTCAGAGCGCTAACCTTATCCCCAGGCAGCCTGCACACCATATCTAAGGTATCAATTTCTATACCCAGAAAACTCAGAACAGTGACTGGACCCACAGTTTTGTCCGGAGCTAAAGGAACCCCGAAAATCTTGCACACTCTATCCATAGTGTGCAATAGCACCGAGCAATCGGTACTTTGAGCCGGGCCTAAAAACAGGAAGTCATCCAGATAGTGAATGCAGGATTTCAAGCCCAAACATCTTTCACCACCCATTCCAAAAAGGTGCTAAAAGTTTCGAAGTACACACAGGAAAGGGAACAACCCATGGGGAGACAGCGATCGACGTAAAAACCTCCATCCCAATAGCAACTCAGGAGATGCATACTCTCCGGGTGAACCGGTAGTGGCCTGAAAGCCGCTTCAATATCCGTTTTCGCCAACAGTGCACCACCTCCACATACCCGCACCCAATCCATAGCCGCATTAAATGAAGTGTAAATCACCGAACATAACTGATTCCGTCATTTACTGAGGACCCTTTCGGAAAGGACAGATGATGAATCAATCTGAATTTATTGGGTTCCTTTTTTGGTACCACACCTAACGGGGAAACCCTCAGATTGCGTATAGGCGCCACTGGAAAAAGGCCAGCCATCCTACCCAATTTAACTTCGCTTTCCAGCTTTTTAGCAACCACGTCAGGAAATTGCAGAGCCGATTTCAATTTTTTTGTGGAATATTTATGTTCCGCATCCACGAATGGAATACGGAAACCATCCCGAAAACCTCCTTCTAACAAAGCTGCAGCTGGTGAATCAGGGTACCTATTGAGAAATGGCACCATCACGTCCAGACGAATTGGCGTCATTCCTTTTTTCAGAAACATCTCCTCTTCTCTGTCTGCCACCCTTAAAACATTTGGCACATTCATGCTTGAATTTGGATTTTCCCCCAAATTTACATGACCCTTCATTGAATGCAAAGCACAGTCCCCTCTGCATTGCTGCTGAGTGTTCCGACTGCCCTGAACCCCCATCGCTTCCAGGAAACGACTGGCTGCCTGACCCGAACCGTGACGGGACCATAATCGTCATCCACAATGCTAGATCTTTGTGATCCCACCGAATACTGGGCCTAATGGCCTTCCGTTGCCGGAATTGCTCATCGTATCTGAGCTAACCCTGGCTCCCGTAAGTCCAATAAGCTTCCCCAATCGCATCCATGTAGCAAAAAAGCCCCGAGCAGTTCTCGGGGGACCTCTCACCAATCACACTTGCCAAAATGGCAAATGCCTGTAATGTAACCAATTAGAAAATGTCCTAGGAATCAGCCTAAAACGCCTTTTTTTCCTCCTCTTTTTTTAAATCATCTTTGCGCAGCCTGTCCAATTGAAAACGCTCTAGTGGTAATAAGGAGAATATTTCCACGTATTCCCCTTTCCAAATTTTTTCCTTTGTTTCACTTTTTAAGTGTGCCCCCAACCCCCAACGGTCCCCCGAAACAAACGTATACCTCCCCACGGGCCGCGTCATCCAAACGCACTGAGGTATGGCGGCACTCATCGCCGCAGCATCATTCCCCACGTTATCTGACGACATACTCCTAGAATTCATATCAGTGAACCCCCCCAGAGAACCCCTCAAACCCGAAACTTTCCCCGGATTCCCAAGCCATGCCGCAGAAGGAGAAGACCCCAGGTTTGAACCCCCCGATCCCCATAGCGCTGCCAGATGTCTAAGCCCGTGTATGATAAGACCTAACCCCCCGACTCCCCCCCATAAATACAGTACAACCCTAATAACACTGACAGAGGGAGCTAACACAGGGGTACATGAAAGAAAAGGATTGTCCTCACCTAGCTGCCCGAGCGCTGTGGACCCGGCAGCCGAAGATCCTGAAGCCAGACGTATGTGCTCCTCTCCTGAGCTCTCCATCCGTTGATCCCCAGGTAAGTCAGATGACCAACTGCCGTCCTGTGACACCCCATCAGAAGTTGCAGGGTCCCTTGCTGCTGACGCCGCCGCTGTGAAGATGCCTGAGCCAGCGTAATGCTGCCCGTGCTGGGAAGTGCTCCTATCTGCAGCTGTTACATGGCAAGCCACCCTGGATGGACTCAGCCCCGGCCTGCGCTGGCTAGAGGAAGTCAGCCCTCCAGCTCCCTTCCCCATCCCAGGCAGAGCGCTGCTGACGGGGCCGCCCGTTAGATGCCACACGCCAAGAGGCCTGGGAATAAGGCTCCCACCTCCTGGAAGCGCCCACCCCTCCACACCAAGCAGGCTCAACTAACCTGGTGCAGCCCGCCGCTCCTGGTCCCGACACCTGGTGAGTCACATGCGCTGAGGAGGAGGCCGACACCTCCCCCTGCTGCAGGCCCCGCCGTGCTGCTGGATTCCTCCCGGCTCTGCCACGGGCCGCTGCTGCACTGCCGCTTGCATCTTCTGCCAGAGGGTCCCTAAAGGGGCTCCTGATATGGCACCGAGGGGTGATGTCGGGGCTCAAGCGTGCCGGAGGCGCGGACCTCCGAGGCCGGTGTCCGTCTGCAGGTACCTGGGCTGGTCCTGTCACCGCTCCATCCAGAAGGCTGCTTATGGACTGCTGCAGCATTTCGGTGCCCTGTGTTCTGGCCTGTTTGCGCAGTCTCTGCAATAAGGCCTCCACGTCCATCACTGGGGATTTCAGCCACCGCCGGACCAGCAGGTGAGCGTGGCAGTTGCTGAGGTGAAATTGGCAGTTTCTTATCCAAATCACCCCCTCAGTAAGCTCCCCCCCTTGCTCCTCCCTGCCTCATCCAAACCCCACCCCCCTCTGTCCAAATTCAAAAGTACACAGCCCAAGCAAAATATTTAACCCCGACTTGCCCACCCTGAGGCTCTGCCATTCCCCCTGACCTCGTCATGCTGGCCTCCCTTGAGGGCCAGGGGCCCAGTACTGCCTTTCCTGACAGTGTGCTGTTGTTTACTTAAGGCCCCTTCACATTAAGCGACACTGCAGCGATACCGACAACGATCTGGATCGCTGCAGCGTCACTGTTTGGTCGCTGGAGAGCTGTCACACAGACAGCTCTCCAGCGACCAACGATCCCGAGGTCCCCGGTAACCAGGGTAAACATCGGGTTACTAAGCGCAGGGCCGCGCTTAGTAACCCGATGTTTACCCTGATTACCAGCGTAAAAGTAAAAAAAAACAAACACTACATACTTACCTACCGCTGTCTGTCCTCGGCGCTCAGCTTCTCTGCACTCCTCCTGTACTGGCTGTGAGCACAGCGGCCGGAAAGCAGAGCGGTGACGTCACCGCTCTGCTTTCCGGCTGACCGACGCTCACAGCCAGTACAGGAGGAGTGCAGAGCACAGCGCCGAGGACAGACAGCGGTAGGTAAGTATGTAGTGTTTTTTTTTTTTTTACTTTTACGCTGGTAACCAGGGTAAACATCGGATTACTAAGCGCGGCCCTGCGCTTAGTTACCCGATGTTTACCCTGGTTACCAGTGAAGACATCGCTGGATCGGTGTCACACACGCCGATCCAGCGATGTCCACGGGAGATCCAGCGACGAAATAAAGTTCTGGACTTTGTTCAGTGACCAACGATCTCCCAGCAGGGGCCTGATCGTTGGTCGCTGTCACACAGAACGATTTCCTTAACGATATCGTTGCTACATCACAAAAGGCAACGATATCGTTAACGATATCGTTATGTGTGAAGGTACCTTTACAGGGAAGGTTTTATCACCATTGCTGTGATTAGCTGATAGTGTGAGCACTGGCCTAACTCCGCCCCTCCTGTGATAAGATCACATTCAATAGGCAATGTAAATACTGCGCATGTTGGGGGTGGGGTTAGCTGTGGTGGGAGTGAGGGCAGCTTTCTCTGCTTTGCTTCACACTTATCTCTTATTATTATTATTATTTTTTTTTTTTTTTCCTCTCCATAAGAAGGTGATAATTAATATTGTACACACTGTGAATTGGTTCTATTACTCCGGCTAATGTAATTTTTTGATACACCGTTGTGGTTCTTTTTCCATAGACATGTCTTTCTCTTTTGCGGTTCACAGGGGGTTAATCTAATGAATGTTCTGATTGCCCACCTGAGTTTTAATCTAAGCACTTGTTCTTTTAGTGTTCTGTGTTGTATAAAATGTTAATATGTGGTTCCATTTTCATGCCATGACTAAGACCTGATGGTCGAAACGCGTCGGCGTTGACCACCTGGGACCCCCATCTCTTTTTTGCAAATGTTTGCATTTTAAAGTGTTTTCAATAAATTGACTTTTTAGAAGATCCATGCTGGAGATTATTTTTTCTTTTTCATTGCTGGCTCTGGACTACGCCCTTGACCAAGGCGGCTCCGTGCATGGACATCATTGCACTGTTGAGGGATTGGTGAGCTGACTTATTTTCTTCCCATTTTTTCCTTTTTCCCTATTTTTGTATCTCCGATTATGTCAGTACCTCTAAACCCAGTAAACTAAGTGGATATTTGGATTTAAGGTCTCTGCCTACATTCTGCTGCTCTCAGATGAGGTAAAAGCTTGTTGACAGATTCCCTTCAAATAAATAAAGCCTAAGGAGGGAAGTCGCAATTAAATATGACTTATATAAATGTTGAACCTTTCAGGGAATCCAGGTGATCCCACTGCTGACCTCCGTACTTTATGATAAGGATCACTTTGTAAAAGCCGACGAGTTCTACCCAGGACACTTTTTGGATTCCAGTGGAAAATTTGTAAGGAATGAAGCGTTCATACCTTTTTCAGCCGGTGAGTTATTCTTTCAGATGTCTTCTTTTAGCACTTTGGAGGAGAGATGAGAGCAAAAAAGAACATTTCTCCATCATCGCATTCACTAAATTAATAGAAATGTTTTTTAAAGGGAATCATCTGTCACCCCAAAAATTGTATATAAGCTAGGCCCACTGGCATCAGGGGCCTGTCTACAGCATTCTGTAATGCTGTAAATAAGCCCCCGATGAAACCTGAAAGATCAGACAACAGGTTAGATTTACTGATTTGCCCTGTTGAGGGCAGAGCAAAGTACTGCAGTGCGCAGGAGCCGGGCCTCTCTGACCTTTCCCAGCGCCTGCCCACCGCAGTACTTTACTCTGCCCTCAACGGGGCAAATCAGTAAGCCTGCACAGGAGCTGCGACAGGAAGACAAGAAGAGGACGTCATCGCATGAAGATTGGAGGCGCTGGACCGGACCGTGACTCCCATCAGACCGGACCACAGCTGGACCGCCCCTGGGTGAATATAATCTAACCTCTTTTTCTTATCTTTCAGGATACATCGGGGGCTTATCTACAGCATTACAGAATGCATTACAGAATGCTGCAGATAAGCCCCTGATGCCGGTGGGCTTAGCTCATATACGATTTTTGGGGTGACAGGTTCCCTTTAAATCTTCTCCCTATGAGGCTGTACCATGAGGGTACATTTATGATTTATGTGGGCTATGCTTTGGGAAAATGTGAGAATCTGAATGGGGACAGTTTCTTCCTTTTGGGGAATCTGTATGAGGTGAGGATGGTTGTGCCTCTATATCTAAATGTTCTCACATTGGATTCAAAGACTTACAATTTTGTTAGAACAGCCTATTTTGAATTGATATAGTGTCTTTTGCTTTAGCCATGGAACAACATAAACTCTTTATATATAAGCGTTTTATCCTTTTCCACATATTTCATTGCTGTAGGTAAGAGAAGTTGCGCTGGAGAAAACTTGGCTAAAATGGAGCTGTTCATGTTCTTCACGAGACTGCTGCAGAACTTCACGTTTAAGGCTCCTCCTGGGGCGACACTAGACCTGACTCCTGTGGTTGGAGTCATAGGAAGTCCAATGCCCTATAAGATGTGTGCTATTCCTCGTGTGTGAACACTTTGTCACCTACATTGAAAAACCTTATAATGTTCTGTGAAAACAAGTTATCATCTATCCACAGATTAAGTGATCATTTATTAATTGGTGGGCTCCAGCCACTGGGAACCATATCCTTAGAAGAACGGGGCACTGAAGCTAAAGTAATTGTTGTAATCAAGAAATAAGCAATATCATTGAAATAATTTTAAAGATCTGTGGAAAAAAACATTGTATTATTTTAAATGGAAATAAAATGCACTTATAGCCACCTGATGAGGAATTGGCGTGTATAATCATACTACATTGCAAACAAACTATGAATATTGAGAGGACCGTTTAAGGTAATTAAAAATATGTAAAATGTCACCCATGTCTTTAATAAAGCCTTTATTAATTGCTGGGGACCTCACCCAATAGCAGAACAGGACACTTCTATCCTCTTTAGAATAGATCTGTAATGTGTATACACGACCATCTCTCCATGAACTCCTTATTGGGTTTACGAGAGATGCTTTTCGCCCCTTAGAGAATGACTAGAGCAGTAGTTGAGAAACCGACCCGATGCATCATATTATAATGGGGATAATATGACAAAATTGTCAAATTCAGAATTCTAAAGATTCTCTCTTCTCTAGTGAGCATTAATTTTTTGCTTTCCTTTCTTAAACCATTCCAAATCGTTTGATGCCTGGTAAGATGGCCGCCACTTTACTAGATTGACTCAAATCAAATTGCAAGAAATTGATGGCAAATTCATCTCTACCATCCACCTTTTTTAAACATCAAAAAAACGAACATAGAAGCAATTTAACCATAAAATAACAAGATTTTATTAGGACATACATAAAAACAATATTAATGAAATAAGTAAAAAGTGGGGATAGAAAATATGCAAAAAGAAAAACCGCCAAAAGAGGCAATAAATTATGTTGACGTTAAATGTACAGAAAATTCATAATCAAATGCATAAAGTAAGCATATGTATGCGCAAAAACATGGTACGGTTAGAGGAGTCCAAAAATAGAGCTTCCTATTGTGAAAATTACGCCCGAGAAAGGTTAATATGAGGCGATATGCGCATATTAGTGAGCCCAGGTGTGCTTATAGCAATGCCTGCCCCCAAAAATGGATGATTCAAAATACATGTGAAAAAATATACATTGTAAAAAGGCTACTCAGAAAGCAAAAGCAAAAAAAGTGTGAAAAAAGGAATGTAATCCTTTATAAATTAGGAGTAAGAGACAATCTCATACAAAAAGTAAGACCAATTGGTTCAAAGAACATGCAATAATCAGAGTAATATAGCAGCCTAGATATAAGTTAATTCACATATGGGGATCATTGTGGGATAGTGTATGCAGGGAAAGACAGCCTGGGATATTACCTCAAGGTGGTAGCAGCAGCCCGACGCGCGTTTCGCGTATAGCTTCATCTGAGTTGAAGTGTACATTTAACGTCAACATAATTTATTGCCTCTTTTGGTGGTTTTTCTTTTTGCATATTTTCTATCCCCACTTTTTACTTATTTCATTAATATTTTTTTTATGTATGTCCTAATAAAATCTTGTTATTTTATGGTTAAATTGCTTCGATGTTCGTTTTTTTGATGTTTATATTGATTGGAAGCTTTGCCATTGATCTAGGCAGTTATTTCCCTTTTTGATGCACATCCACCTTTTTTAGTATACAGTAATGATTTTAACTATTGTTTTACATGCCGTATATACTCGAGTATAAGCCGACTCAAGTATAACCTGACCCGAGTATAAGCTGAGACCCCTAATTTTGCCACGAAAAACTGGGAAAATGCAGCAGCTACCGGTAAATGTCAAAAGTAAAAATAGATACCAATAAAAGTAAAATTAATTGAGATATCAATAGGTTAAGTGTTTTTGAATATCCATACTGAATCAGGAGCCCCATATAATGCTCCATACAGTTCATAATGTGCCCCATAAGATGCTCCATATTAAAATATGCCCCATATAATGCTGCACAAATGCTGATTGATTATGACCCCATAGGATGCTCCGTACAGACATTTGCCCCATATAATGCTCCACAAATGCTGTTATGGCCCCATAAGATGCTCCATACAGACATTAGCCCCAAATAATGCTCCACAAATGCTGATTATAGCCCCATAAGATGCTCCATACAGACATTAGCCCCAAATAATGCTCCACAAATGCTGATTATGGCCCCATAAGATGCTCCATAGACACATTTGCCCCGTATAATGCTCCACAAATGCTGATTATGGCCCCATAGGATGCTCCATAGAGATATTTGCCCAATATGCTGCTGCTGCAATTAAAAAAAAAATCACATACTCACCTCTCATCGCTCAGGCCCCCAGCACTTGCTATAGTCACCTTTCCCCGTTCTACCGCCGCTGTGTCTTCCGCGTCCTCTGCACTGAAGTCCAGGCAGAAGGCGGCGTGAGCATTAATCGCATCATTGCGCCCTCTGACCTGAGCATCACTGCTCAGATGGGGCGGCGGTGGAACGCAGACAGGTGAATATCGCGCAATGCCCCTGTTATACTCACCTGCTCCTGGCGTAGTCCCTGCATGTCCCTGGTTCTCCAGGCCCCAGGCAGCTTCTTCCAGCATTGAGCGGTTCTCATGGTACCGCTCATTACAGTAATGAATATGCAGCTCCACTGGAGTTGGGTCCATATTCATTACTGTAATGAGCGATAGCAAGTGACCGTTCAATACAGGAAGAATCTGCCGGCGCCCGGAGAACCAGGGACATGCAGGGACTGCGCCAGGAGCAGGTGAGTATGATTAGACAGCTGCCGCTCCCCCTCCCCTGCCGACCCCTGGGAATGACTCGAGTATAAGCCGAGAGACGCAATTTCAGCCTAAAAAAATGGGCTGAAATTTTCGGCTTATACTTGAGTATATATGGTACTTGTATCTGATGATTGTAAATTATGCCTTTTCAGAGAAAAAGAGGACTTAAACTCTATAGCGCCACCTGTTGGAAGCAGCGATCCTACAAGTCACAATCAACCCTTTAACAAGTTGTGCAGTATGACTTAAGTGTTGTAAATTCTGCTCTTGGGCTCCCTCCAGTGGTTATGAGTGGTAGTGCTGCTGTCTGTGGATCGCAGTATTCATCAGGTGTGTTCAATTTGGACTCAGCTATTTAGTCCTGCTTGATCCTTTAGTCAGTGCCAGTTGTCCATTGTTTTTGGAAGATTCACATCCCTTCTGGTCTCTCCTGTTTGCTGTGCTTTTCTTCAAAGATAAGTCCTGGCTTTGTTTTTGCTGTCCACCTGCTGTGGACCTTATAGTTCTGTGCATTTTCATGTTTTGTCTTGTCCAGCTTTGTCTGTGAAGGATTTTTTGCAGCCTAGCTGTGTCTCTGGAGATGCAGATATACCCTCCATGTCTTTAGTCAGATGTGGTGATTTGTATTTTCTTTGGTGGATATTTTCTAGTGCTTTAATACTGACCGCATAGCACTCTGTCCTGTTCTTTCTTTTTAGCTAGTATGGCCTCCTATGCTAAATTCTGATTTCACGTCTACGTATGTTATTTCCCTCTCCTCTCACAGTCAATATTTGTGGGGGGGCTGTCTATCCTTTGGGGATTTTCTCTGAGGCAAGATAGGTTTACTGTTTCTGTCTTTAGGGGAAGTTAGTTCTTAGGCTGTGTCGAGGGGTCTAGGGAGTGTTAGGTACCCCCCACGGCTACTTCTAGTTGCGCTGCTAGGTTCAGGGTTTGTGGTTGGTACAGGTGCCACCTTCTTCAGAGTACGTCTTATGCTGCTCCTAGGCCACCAGATCATAACACTTAAGGTACCGTTACACTAAGCGACAACGAGCCGATCGCTGCAGTGTCGCTGTTTAGGTCGCTAGGAGATGTCAAACACGGCAACAGCTGAACGATGCAGGAGCGATCCAGTGACGTACTTATCGTTCTCGCTGGTTGTTAGCTCCATGAAAAAACATTGCAGGCATCGTTGCTTTTGCTGTCAAAAATGACGAATCACGCCGACCTGACGACCAAATAAAGTTCCGGACTTTTAGCTATGACCAGCGATGTCACAGCGGGATCCTGATCGCTGCTGCGTGTCAAACACAACGAGATCGCTATCCAGGATGCTGCAACGTCACGGATCGTTGTTGTTCTCGTTGTAAAGTTGCTCAGTGTGAAGGTACCTTTAGGATAAAAGCCAAATCAGTAACTCAATTCGCAGACACGTTGTTTCGGGCTGTTGGCCCTCGTCAGTGCGAAGCATGAGAACTAATTTGGCTTGGTGAGAGGCTCTGGACTGGGGTCTAAGGGTAAAGTTTCTCCTTATGGAGAGTGACATACCAGCTCTGGCTTGTCAAGGTAAGGAGGCTTATTCGCTGTGCAATGCTCCTCATTAATTTTTCTAACATACAAGATTCTTACTGCTGCGCAACGCCTTCTGTCAGTGTTTTTTAGTGGCATCTGAGGAGGTGGTTGGGGGCCCTGTGCCAGCAGTGGGCCCCCCACCTGTCATCGCACGGTCAGCTTGACGAGAGAGGGAGTGTTACTTTATTTCTCCCATCATCCCCCTGTCAGCATCTGACGTCACCGACACTGACAGGGGTAGCGTTGACGTCAGTGCCCAGAACCCGCTGTCAGGAGATGAGCGGGCGCTCAGAGCACCGCGGGAACAAGGAGGAAGAAAGATGAGTATTTTTTTATTTTTATTTTATTTATTTTTTTATCAGGGGCATTACACTATACACAATGCCTAATGGGGGTGCATTATATTGTAGTGGCTGCCTAATGAGGGGGAAATATACTATACAGGCTGCCTAATGGGGGTGCATTATACTATACATGCTGCCTAATGGGGGTGCATTATACTGTACAGGCTGCCTAATGGGGGTGCATTATACTATACAGACTGCCAAATGGGGGTGCCTTATATTGTACTGGCTGCCTTATAGGGGTGTAATACACTATACTGGCTGCCTAATGGGAGTGCATTATACTATACAGGCTGCCTAATGGGGGTGCATTATACTGTACAGACTGCCAAATGGGGGTGCCTTATATTGTACTGGCTGCCTAATAGGGGTGTAATACGCTATACAGGCTGCCTAATGAGGAAGAAAGGTATTTTTTTATTTTTATTTTATTTATTTTTTTATCAGGGGCATTACACTATACACACTGCCTAATTGGGGTGCATTATATTGTAGTGACTGCCTAATGGGGGTGCATTATACTATACAGGCTGCCTAGTGGGGGTGCATTATACTATACATGCTGCCTAAAGGGGGTGCATTATACTATACAAGCTGCCTAAAGGGGGTGCATTATACTGTACAGACTGCCTAATGGTGGTGCCTTATATTGTACTGGCTGCCTAATAGGGGTGTAATACGCTATACAGGCTGCCTAATGAGGGTGCATTATACTGTACAGACTGCCAAATGGGGGTGCCTTATATTGTACTGGCTGCTAATAGGGGTGTAATACACTATACAGGCTGCCTAATGGGGGTGCATTATACTGTACAGACTGCCAAATGGAAGTGCATTATACTATACGGGCTGCCTAATGGGGATGTATTTTACTATACAGACTACATAATGGGGGTGCATTATACTATAGAGGCTGCCTAATGGGGGTGCATTATATTATACTGGCTGCCTAATGGGGGTGCAATATACTATACAGGCTGCCTAATGGGGGTGCATTATACTGTACTGGCTGCCTAGTGGGGGTGCATTGTACTGTACAGACTGCCTAATGGGGGTGCATTATTTTGTACTGGCTGCCTAATGGGGTGCAATTTACTATACATACTGCCTAATGTGGGTGCATTATACTAAACACACTGCCTAATGGGGGTGCAATATACTATACAGGCTGCCTAATGGTGCATTATACTGTACTGGTTGCCTATGGGGGTGCATTATACTGTACTGGTTGCCTATGGGGGTGCATTATACTGTTCTGACCTATGGGGTGTGCATTATATTATACAGGCCTATGGGGAGTGCATTATACTTTACAGGCCTATAAGGAGTGCATAACACCATACAGGCCAATGAGGAGTGCATTATACAATATAGGCCGATGAGGAGTGCATTATACAATATAGGCCGATGGGGAGTGCATTACACTATACAGGCCTATGGGGAATATATTATACTATATTGATGACTATTTGGCACATTATACTATATGGAGGCTATCTAGGGGGCCATCATACAGTGTGGGGATTACAGTGAAGGGGCCATCACACAGTTTTGGGGCCATAAAGCAGTTTGGGGGCTACTAAGAGGTTAGTGTACTGTGTGTGAGTACATTACAGTGAGGAGGCATCATGTTATGTATAAGACAGCATCATGCTCTGCATAGTGGAGCTGTACAGAGGGGAGACTTAGGACATTATTCAATGTTATGTGGGCATTTATTGTTATAGGGGAACTCAGGTTACTGTGACTATCAAAGGGGCACATGGCAATATTATTTTCCAGGGAGCAAAATGTGGGTACTGTTTTCTAGGGCACTTGCACCCGCCATTACTATATTATAGAGGGGTGCTTCAGAATTTAGAGGGCAAATAGAACCACACAGCAGGTGCTGTAATAGGGACACATACGGCAGCAGCTTTGGGGTACTAGTAGGATGAGGAGTTTGTGTAGGTTGGGAATAGATGGTGACGTGCTGAAATTATGAGAAGTGAAATGTGTCTTTGTTGTGTTCTCTGCAGATGAGTCCTGGCTGGAAAAAGTTGTGTCGATCTGGGCCAGATGGAAAAGACCGGAAAAAGTGGACAACTCCATCAGAAAGAATATCAGCAGTAAGTCACCATCAGTAACTGTGCTGTGATCTCTTATATGTTCTGCAGGGCTGGTATTTACCACTGACCATATGGCGGTAATATCAATGTTGCTCTTTGTATAGAGATTATCTTCAGTAACAGAGCTGTCATCAGCTGAGGTTCTCCTCCACTATTAGGGTGCGTTACCCAGTCGTAATCAAGGTTACCTGGTTAGAGGCCCACTCAGAAGCTTCACCCCCCCGAACCAAAACCCTAGCTACGCCTCTGAAGGTGGGCTTAGAGTAAGTATTAATATTTATTTATTTATTTTACATTTTACATTTATTATGCTCTTGGTTCTTTAGAGACCCCAGAACATAATAAGCTACATTAAATTTGCACAGAATAATTTTTTCACAAATGCAGTTTCTCTTATGCCTGTGTAGAAGTTCACTCAGGATTAATAGGTTATACACTTAAAAACATGCAACTGACCCTGACGATTCCTGTAGACTAGATATCATGACTCCTCAGTCCCTAGTTGTACCTGCTGGAACTCGGAACTCACTGCCTAAAAGGCCGTTGAATTGTTTCACGTTCCTTCTAAAGAATCAGAGGGCTGAGCAGAGTGTGAATTACCTACAATAGAAGTGTGCCCAAAAAAGGAACTCTACCTTACATATGGTAAAGAAACTAAGGGTTAGTATCCCACTTGTATGCCTCCTTGAAAAAAACACTTCAGACAATGTTGGATGTGGTTATGGCACATGAGGAAGCAGAGGAGAATCAGGGACCAGTCACACCATTGTTGGGCCAGTTGTCCACAAATGGCTTGGATAGTGGGATCTTCAACTAACAGCAGCCAGGTACACAACTACCTAACCAGAGGACAGTTTTGGAGGCGGAGGAGGAACCATGTTCACACTAGCTTGGCACTCAAAGCAATTCACAGGCATCAATGGAGCATGGCAAGGAGGATAGAGTGAACACAGTCCGTTCACCTCCCACTGAGGACAGTTTGTCATTGCCTCTGGGCAGCCTGGCATGCATGAGCCCGTACATGCTGCTGTGCCTGAGTCACGATTGCCGAGTAACCCGGATTGTTACCAGTGTTTATTATTGGGTGGCCATCCTGCTGGATCCCTGATACAAGTGCTATGTGCCATCCTTGCATCCATCATTGGAGCGTGATCGGAATATGGAGTTATAGAAGTGCATGATGTAGACACACTATTAATGGTGTCCACACCTGACAGCATGGGTTCAATGTAAGCATAAGGCAGGAGGAGGAGGAAGTCACCAATGCAGCTGGTGCAGTGATACCACCTTGTAAGGGAGGGTTAGCCTGGCCAAAATGTGGAAAACCTTCCTCAGCACGAAACAACAACCGGCACCACCATCTGATTTGGTCCATACTATCAGGAGGCAGCATTTCAACAGCATTTATTATAATTATTATTTATTTATACAGCACCATTAATTCCATGGTGCTGTACCTGACAAGGGGTTAAATCAAAATGCAAATATCGCTTACATTAAACAAACTAACAATGACAAACTGGTAGAGGGAAGAGGACTCTGCCCTTGCGGGCTTACATTCTACAGGATTATGGGGAAGGAGACAGTAGTCGGGGGTTGCAGTAGCTCCGATGGTGTTGAGGTGGCCGTGTGGTCATTACAGGTTGAAAGCTTTCTTGAAGAGGCAGGTTTTCAGGTTTCTTTTGAAGGATCCAAATGTGGTGGATAACCGGACGTATTGGGGCACAGAATTCCAGAGGATGGGGGATAAGTCTTTGAGGTGATTGGGTGAGGAGCGAATAAGTATGGAGGAGAGAAGGAGGTCTTGGGAGGACAGGAGATTATGTGAGGAAGATATTGAGGGATTAGTTTGGAAATATATGAGGAGAAAGGTTATGGATGGCTTTGTAGGTCAGTGTTAGTTTAAACTGGATACGCTGGGAAATTGGGAGTCAGTGAAGGGATTTGCAAAGGGATTTGCAAAGAGGGGAAGTAGGAGTGTAGAGAGAAGAGAGAGTAATTAGTCGGGCAGCAGAGTTAAGGACAGATTGCAGGAGTGTTAGAAGGTAGGCCACAAAGGAGGATGTTGCAGTAGTCAAGGCGGGAGATGATTAGGGCATGCACAAGCATTTTGGTAAAGTGAGGGTTGAGGAAAGGATGGATTCTGGAAAAATTTTTAAGCTGGAGGTGACAGTAGTTGACGAGAGCTTGGACGTGCGGATTGAAGGACAGGGCAGAGTCAAAGGTAACTCCAAGGCAGTGGATTTTGGGGACAGGGGAAAGTGTAATTTCATTTATTTTGATATACAGATCAGGTAGGGAAGATATGTAAGATGGAGGTTAGAAAATTAGTTCAGATTTGTCCATATTGAGCTTGAGGAAATGAGAGGAGAAGAAGGAGGATATGGCTGATAGACACTCTGGGATTCAGGAGAGCAGAGAGGTGACATATGAGCCAGAGAGGTAGATCTGAGTGTCATCATCAGCATATAGATGGCATTGAAAGCCATAGGACCTTATGAGTTGTCCCAGGCTGAGCGTATAGATTGAGAAGGGTAAGACACCAAGGACAGAGCCTTGAGGGACACCAACAGAGAGGGGGTGGGCTGAAGAGGTAGTATGGGAGTAGGAAACTCCAAATTTGCGGTTGGTAAGGTATGAGGAGATCCAAGATAGGGCAAGGTCTTTGACACCAAAGGAAGAGAGGATCTGTAGTAGGAGGCAGTGGAAAACTGTGTTGAAAGCAGAGGACAGGTCTATAAGGAGGAGTATAGAGAATTGTCTGTTTCTTTGGCTGTAAGTAATTCGTTAGTAATTTTGGTCAGGGCAGTCTCAGCGGAATGGTGGGACGGAAGCCAGATTGTAGGTTGAAGACGACAGAGTTGGTTGCAAAGTGAGAGGAAAGTTCAGCATGGACGTGCTGCTCAAGGAGTTTGGAAGCAAATGGGAGCAAAGTTATGGGGCAATAGCTGGACATAGCGCTTGGGTCAAGGGATGGCTTTTTGAGGATAGGTGTGATTGTGGCATGTTGAAAGCAGAGGGGAAGGTACCAAAAGTTAGTGATAGGTTGAGGAGATGGGTTAGGGATGGGATTAGTGTCGTGGTGAGGTTGGGGAGGAAGTTGGATGGGATCAAGCGCACAAGTGGTGAGGTGTGATTTGGAGAGAAGATGAGCAAGCTCCCCTTCAGTGATTTTGGAGATGGAAGTTATGGGGTTAGGGAATTGGTCTGGTATACAAAGGGGTTTTGGTGGTTTGGCAACAAAGTCTTGCCATGTGTTAGGGTTGGCGGAAAGCATCAAATAATATAATAAGATATATGAGGTGCGTTCGCAGCCCCGGGGTCCGCCGTACAGAGATGGAACCTACTGTTAAGTAATGATGGATTATATGGTGGTATAATGTGAACATACACAGGTTAACTTCACCCGGTATGTAGAATGCGAACCTCTGTTGTGTCACAGAGCCGCAATACCGCAGGGTGAACGCTAATGTTCGGGTCACAGATCTCTGCCCCAAGTACACGGGGTTATAGTCCCTCAAAACCCACTAGCGCTCGGCGCCGCAATTGCGGTGCCAAGGAAAACTGAGCTAAAGATTTACCGCACTATGTGCATACAGCGCCGCTCCAGCGGATGGCACTAACCACCCTGACTAGGGCCAGGAACGCGCACTGATTGCACACGGCGCCGCACTGGCGGTCGCTGCTGGTTTGATGCTGTAGAATTGTGCTAGATTGCACCAACATTCGCGTGCATACAACAACACTAGGGATGGGAATAATTAGGAGCTTTCATCAGTAACAGGCATACATCCACACAAACACGATGACAGGTTTAAACTAGCGCATGGCCGTGCGGCCATGCAAACCTTTTATAGCGGAAGCTCTCTGGGACCTTCCCAGAGGTCCAATAGGAGCTGCCACAGGACCTGAGGATGTGACCGCCGACCTCCAATGAGAGGTCGTCCCTTGAGTATGCTCAGAAGGAGAAAAGCAGGACTTAATCCTAGGGACGCCTGCTCGCCGCTGAACAGTGCTGGTTAGGCTACTTTCACACTTCCGTCTTCTGACGGACGTCGCAATGCATTGTTTTAGAGAAAAAACGCATCCTGCAAAGTTGCTCACAGGATGTGTTTTTTCTCCATAGACTTGCATTAGCGATGCATTGCGACGTATGGCCACACGTTGCATCCGTTGTGCGACGGATGCGTTGTGTTTTGGCGGACCATCGGCACAAAAATCGTTCAATGTAACTTTTTTTGTGCAACGTGTCCACCATTTTCGACCGCGCATGCGTGGCCGAAACTCCGCCCCCCCCTCCCCGCTCATCACAATGGGCAGGGGATGCATTGTAAAACTGCATCCGCTGCCCACATTGTGCTAAATTTAGCACAACGTCCGTCGGGCCGACGGTTTGCGACGGCCCCATACCGAAGTGTGAAAGCAGGCTAACAGTGGCTGAGCCTGGAAGAGCAGCAGTAACCAAATGTTCAGTATCTGCCTGAGCCAGATGCTGGGACCGACATCTCTGCTGAGCAGGCTCCACTGAGGCTGAAGGAGAATGGGAGACCGCAGCGGAGATGGTTCGAGATTCCCCCTGTGCAGCGGCGGGAACTCAACACCTTATTTGGTCTATCTTATTGTTGAAGTGCGTTGCAAAGTCCTCGGCAAAGATTAGGGAACTCGAAGGGGGCAGTGGTGGGTAGAGGAGACAGTTAAAAGTGTTGAACAATTGTTTGGGATTGTGGGATAAAGAAGATATAAGGGATGTAAAACAGGCCTGTTTAGCAGAGGTGAGAACTGATTTGATTGCGAGTGTTGCTTGCTTGAGTGCAGTGAAATCATCTTGCGAATGCATTTTCTTCCAATACCGTTCTGCAATTCTGGATTCTTGCAGAAGCTTTTTAGTTATGTCATTGTTCCAGGGTTGTCTACTGATTTGTCACACTCTGCTATGCATGACAGGGGCGGCCAAGTTGATGGCTGATGCAAGTGTGGCATTGTAGAAACTAGTGGCAGTGTCTGTGTCATGGAGTGAGGATATGGATGCTAGTGGTAGGATAGAGTCAGAGAACGTGTGGGTGTCAAGGTGAACAAGGTTTCTGAGGGATGAGCATGTTGCTGGACATGGGTGACAGGTGAGAAAGGCAGGGATAAGAAAGTAAGTAGATGGTGGTCAGATAGAGGGAGAGGGGAGGTTGTTAAGTTAGATAGGGAGCAGAGACAGGTGAAGACCAGGTCTAATGTATGTCCGTCTGTGTGGGTGGCTGAGGAGGACCAATGAGTAAATCCAAAAGATGAAGTAAGGGACATGAGTTTGGAGGCTGCTGACTGATGGGTGTCAATGGGGATGTTGAAGTCACCCATGATGATGTTGGGAATGTCAGCAGACAGAAAGTGAAGGAGCCAGGTGGAGAATTGGTCAATAAACGAAGTGGTCGGGCCCGGAGGTCGGTATATGATGGCCATTTGGAGATTGTAGGGGAAGTAGATGTGGACAGAGTGGACTTCAAGGGAGGGGAGGATAAGGCAGGGTAGAGGTGGGATTGGGTTAAAGGTACAGTTGGAAGAAAGAAGAAGGCCCACTACTCCACCATGTATGTTACCAGGGCGAGGAGTGTGGGTGAAGTGGAGACCACCGTAACATAGTGCAGCAGGGGAGGCTGTGTCAGAGGGTGTCAGCCATGTTTTGGTGATGACCAAATAGGAAAGATTACGAGATGTAAAGAGGTTGTGAATCATGTGCAGTTTATTGCAGATGGAACGGGCATTCCATAGTGATCCAGAGATCATGGTGGAAGAGTTTGTTGCCACATGTCTCCATGTACTGAGTGATGTGTCTGCCCCAGTTAGCTTCTAGGTCTCCATATAGGCCATATGGCCTGAACTTGCCCTTTATACCATGGAGATTCTAGCCTGCCCTGCAGCAAGTGTACTGTCGGAATGTGTGTTTAGCATGACAGGAGGTGTGGTCACAGACTGGCTCATCCGCCTGTCTATAGCCAAAGTGGACAAGCTCACATTCATTAAAATTAACAAGGCATGGATGCCCCAGGACTTGTACGTACTTTTGGCTAAATAGATATTATTTGTCATTCCCAATGTTTTGGGGTTCCCTAAATTAAAAGAAAAAAAAGAAAACAATGAGTCTCGTTTGCAGAGTACCCTCACAGGGGCTGTTTTGAAGAGTATGACCACATAGGGTTTTTGGCAGAGTACTCTGACACAGATGGGTGCAGAGTACCCACAGAGGCTTTTTCAAGGAGTACATATACAGAATCTAACACTATTCCTCATTTGAGATGAATCCTGTCCCTACGCTAATCCGAGCAGAATGGGGGTGCCACCTATGATCCAGAAGTTAAACAGACTGGGTCACGTGGTGCGAGGGACAATCACAGTCATGTCAATAGTTGGATGTGCTGGCTCTGGAAGTGAACGTTACCTAAAAGAAGGTTGAAACAACGGACTTCCAGAAAAAGTCAATGTTCAGAGTTCAGCACAGGTCACTAGGTGTTCAGTACAAACCCCGAACTTTCCAGTTTGAGTTTGTTCTTCTCTGGTCATTTACTTCAGGTGATACTGACATTTGCCAAGAAATACAACAAGATGGGACAAAGCACAAACCTGACTTGGCCTCAGAAAAAAACTTGGATTGGATACAGTGAAACTGTGAATAATCATTATATCACTGTCTTTTATTAATTTTTGTCTACACATGACCATAAAAAGCCTGAATTTGTCAGTGAATTCCAGGAAATAAAGCTATTAGGTTCTAGACTGTAGAAGAGATATATATGAGCAGAAGGAACACTCATTTCCAGCATATGATACTCATATGAGACAGCAAGAAACAGAACAGGGTGGCAAAAAGAAAGAACATTACTTGGCGTCTGAAAACATTTTTTGACAAATTTAAAAAGATTGCAAAATGGGGTGTGATTTCAAAAAGTTTGGAAGATGAGGCCTTCTCCGGCGACTACCGCGTACACACAGATAATACAGTAAAACAGAACGGTCATTATAGATATTATTTGCCATTCCCAATGTTTTGGGCTTCCCTAAATTAAAATAAAAAAAGAAAACAATGAGTCTCGTTTGCAGAGTACCCTCACAGAGGCTGTTTTGAAGAGTATGACCACATAGGGTTTTTGGCAGAGTAGTCTGACACAGATGGGTGCAGGGTACCCACAGAGGCTTTTTCAAGGAGTACACATACGGAATCTAACACTGTCCCTCATTTGAGATGTCCCTACGCTAATCAGAGCAGAATGTGGGTGCCACCTATGATCCAGAAGTTATACAGACTGGGACACGTGGTGCGAGGGACAATCACAGTCATGTCAATAGTTGGATGTGCTGGCTCTGGAAGTGCCCATTACCTAAAAGAATGTTGAAACAATGAACTTCCAGAAAAAGTCAATGTTCAGAGTTCAGCACAGGTCAAAAAGTTTGGAAGATGAGGCCTTCTCCCGCAACTACCGTGTACACACAGATAATACAGTGAAACAGAACGGTCATTAAGTCACTTAATTTTTGCAAATTTCTCTCTAGAGGTCACCATAAATAGCCCAAGTCTGTCAATGAATGCATGGAAAGAAGCTGTGGAAAAGATGTATTACGGGCACACTACACCATGCTGTATTATGGGCACGCTACAAAAGGCTGCATTAAGGGCATGCTACAACTGCCTCTATCACAGACATGCTATACCAGCCAGTATTACAGGAATGCTACACCAGACTATATTACGGGCACATTACAGCAGCCTATATTACACGCACACTACATCGGCTGTACTCCTCACACACTGCACCAGGCTTTATTATGGGAACACCACATGAGACAGTATTATGGCCTGCCACACCAGCTTGTATTATGGGTACGCTACATCAGCCTGTATTATGGGCACACTACATCAACCTGTATTGTGCGCATGCTGCACCAGCCTGTATTACGCACACAGTGGACCAGCCTGTATTATAGGCATGCTGCACCTCGCTGTTATGACACTCAGCACAAGGCTGTTAGGACTGTCATAAAGAACCAAAAACTTATCAATCTTGAAATCAATCATGCAGAAATATATTCACAGTATGTCTATCCTTGCAGAAAAATCAGAAAGTCAAGGAAAGGGAGATACAGGTGCTTCTCACAAAATTAGAATATCATCAACAAGATAATTTATTTCATTTCTTCAATACAAAAAGTGAAACTCATATATTAGATAAGTCATTACACACAAAGAGATCTATTTCAAGTGTTTATTTCTGTTGATGATTATGGCTTACAGCCAATGAAAACCCAAAAGTTATTATCTCAGTAAATTAATTATTAACAAAAACACCTGAAATGGCTTCCTAGGCATTTAAAAGAGGTTCATTAGTCTGTTTCAGTAGGCTCCACAATCTTTGGGAAGACTGCTGACTTGACATGTCCAGAAGGCAGTCATTGGAACACTCCACAAGGAGGGTAAGTCACAAAAGGTCATTGCTAAAGAAGATGGCTGTTCACAGAGTGCTGTATCCAAGCATATTAATGGAAAGTTGAGTGGAAGGAAAAAGTGTGGTAGAAAAAGGTGCACAAACAACCAGGAAAATGGCAGCCTTGACAGGATTGTTAAGAAAAAGCCATTCAAAAATTTGGATGAGATTCACATGGAGTGGACTGCTGCTGGAGTCATTGCTTCAAGAGCCACCACACACAGACGTATCCAGGACATGGGCTACAAGTGTCGCATTCCTTGTGTCAAGCCACTCATGACCAATAGACAACACCAGGAGAGACTTACCTGGCCCAAGGAGAAAAAGAACAGGACTGTTGCTCAGTAGTCCTGGATGTTGTTTTCCGATGAAAGTAAAATTTGCAGTTCATTTGGAAATCAAGGTCCAGGAGTCTTGAGGAAGAGCGTAGAAGCACACAATCCAAGCTGCTTGAGGTCTAGTGTGAAGCTTCCACAATCAGTGATGGTTTGGGGAGCCATGTCATCTGCTGGTGTAGGTCCACTGTGTTTTATCAAAACCAAAGTCAGTGCAGCCGTCTACCAGGACATTTTAACGCACTTCATGCTTTCCTCTGACGACAAGCTTTTTGGAGATGGAAATTTTTTTCTCCAGCAAGACTTGATAGCTGTACACACTGCCAAAAGTACCAATACTTGGTTTATAAACAACAGTATCACCGTGCTTGATTGGCAGCAAACTCGCCTGACCTTAACCCTATAGAGAATCTTTGGGGTATTGTCAAGAGGAAGATGAGAAACACCAGACACAACTATGCAGACAAGCTGAAGGCTGCTAATAGAGCAACCTGGGCTTCCATAACACCTCAGCAGTGCCACAGGCTGATCGCCTCCATGCCACGCCTCATTGATGCATTAATTGATGCAAAAGGAGTCCTGATCATGTATTGAGGGCATTTACTGAACATACAATTCAGTAGGCCAACATTTCAGATTTTGAAATCATTTTTCAAGCTGGTGTTATAAACTCTTCTAATTTACTGAGATAATGACTTTTGGGTTTTCATTGGCTGTAAGCCATTATCATTAACATAAACAGAAATAAACACTTGAAATAGATCACTGTCTGTAATGACTCTTTGTATTGAAGAACTGAAATAAATTAACTTTTTGATGATTTTCTAATTTATTGAGAAGCATTTGTGTGTTATTTTAAGTCATTTTCCTAAAAAAAAAATAAAAAAAACTTCAACCCCCCACACAAAAACATTGTTGTCTACCTCCTCTTCCACCTTTTCCACCTACACAACAGCATCCTGTTCCACTTTAACCTCCACCTCCTCCACTTATACCTCCAACTCCTGGTTCAAGAAAATTTAATTTTTTTGTTCTAAGTTATTTTAAGTCATTTTTCTAACCACATTTGTTTGCAGGGCAACTGTCCTGCTCTTACTCTCGTTTTGTTTCCTTTTGCAGCCCCACTTGCCCTTTCTATGACCATTTCGCAGCCACTTTACAGCACCAAAGTTCAGGTCTCTATTGGTTTCTATGGGAGTTTGGTTCAAAGTCAAGTTTCGGTCAAGTTCTGATTTCCCAACAAACGGGATTACAGTCTGTTTAGAAAGGATCGTAAAAATCGGAGAGGAGGAGGGGTTTGTCTCTATGTAAAGTCTTGTCTAAAGTCCACTTTAAGGGAGGATATTAGCGAAGGGAATGAGGATGTCGAGTCCATATGGGTTGAAATTCATGGAGGGAAAAATGGTAACAAAATTCTCATTGGGGTCTGTTACAAACCCCCAAATATAACAGAAAGCATGGAAAGTCTACTTCTAAAGCAGATAGATGAAGCTGCAACCCATAATGAGGTCCTGGTTATGGGGGACTTTAACTACCCGGATATTAACTGGGAAACAGAAACCTGTGAAACCCATAAAGGCAACAGGTTTCTGCTAATAACCAAGAAAAATTATCTTTCACAATTGGTGCAGAATCCAACCAGAGGAGCAGCACTTTTAGACCTAATACTATCTAATAGACCTGACAGAATAACAAATCTGCAGGTGGTTGGGCATTTAGGAAATAGCGACCACAATATTGTGCAGTTTCACCTGTCTTTCACTAGGGGGACTTGTCAGGGAGTCACAAAAACATTGAACTTTAGGAAGGCAAAGTTTGACCAGCTTAGAGATGCCCTTAATCTGGTAGACTGGGACAATATCCTCAGAAATAAGAATACAGATAATAAATGGGAAATGTTTAAGAACATCCTAAATAGGCAGTGTAAGCGGTTTATACCTTGTGGGAATAAAAGGACTAGAAATAGGAAAAACCCAATGTGGCTAAACAAAGAAGTAAGACAGGCAATTAACAGTAAAAAGAAAGCATTTGCACTACTAAAGCAGGATGGCACCATTGAAGCTCTAAAAAACTATAGGGAGAAAAATACTTTATCTAAAAAACTAATTAAAGCTGCCAAAAAGGAAACAGAGAAGCACATTGCTAAGGAGAGTAAAACTAATCCCAAACTGTTCTTCAACTATATCAATAGTAAAAGAATAAAAACTGAAAATGTAGGCCCCTTAAAAAATAGTGAGGAAAGAATGGTTGTAGATGACGAGGAAAAAGCTAACATATTAAACACCTTCTTCTCCACGGTATTCACGGTGGAAAATGAAATGCTAGGTGAAATCCCAAGAAACAATGAAAACCCTATATTAAGGGTCACCAATCTAACCCAAGAAGAGGTGCGAAACCGGCTAAATAAGATTAAAATAGATAAATCTCCGGGTCCGGATGGCATACACCCACGAGTACTAAGAGAACTAAGTAATGTAATAGATAAACCATTATTTCTTATTTTTAGTGACTCTATAGCGACAGGGTCTGTTCCGCAGGACTGGCGCATAGCAAATGTGGTGCCAATATTCAAAAAGGGCTCTAAAAGTGAACCTGGAAATTATAGGCCAGTAAGTCTAACCTCTATTGTTGGTAAAATATTTGAAGGGTTTCTGAGGGATGTTATTCTGGATTATCTCAATGAGAATAACTGTTTAACTCCATATCAGCATGGGTTTATGAGAAATCGCTCCTGTCAAACCAATCTAATCAGTTTTTATGAAGAGGTAAGCTATAGACTGGACCACGGAGAGTCATTGGACGTGGTATATCTCGATTTTTCCAAAGCGTTTGATACCGTGCCGCACAAGAGGTTGGTACACAAAATGAGAATGCTTGGTCTGGGGGAAAATGTGTGTAAATGGGTTAGTAACTGGCTTAGTGATAGAAAGCAGAGGGTGGTTATAAATGGTATAGTCTCTAACTGGGTCGCTGTGACCAGTGGGGTACCGCAGGGGTCAGTATTGGGACCTGTTCTCTTCAACATATTCATTAATGATCTGGTAGAAGGTTTACACAGTAAAATATCGATATTTGCAGATGATACAAAACTATGTAAAGCAGTTAATACAAGAGAAGATAGTATTCTGCTACAGATGGATCTGGATAAGTTGGAAACTTGGGCTGAAAGGTGGCAGATGAGGTTTAACAATGATAAATGTAAGGTTATACACATGGGAAGAGGGAATCAATATCACCATTACACACTGAACGGGAAACCACTGGGTAAATCTGACAGGGAGAAGGACTTGGGGATCCTAGTTAATGATAAACTTACCTGGAGCAGCCAGTGCCAGGCAGCAGCTGCCAAGGCAAACAGGATCATGGGGTGCATTAAAAGAGGTCTGGATACACATGATGAGAGCATTATACTGCCTCTGTACAAATCCCTAGTTAGACCGCACATGGAGTACTGTGTCCAGTTTTGGGCACCGGTGCTCAGGAAGGATATAATGGAACTAGAGAGAGTACAAAGGAGGGCAACAAAATTAATAAAGGGGATGGGAGAACTACAATACCCAGATAGATTAGCGAAATTAGGATTATTTAGTCTAGAAAAAAGACGACTGAGGGGCGATCTAATAACCATGTATAAGTATATAAGGGGACAATACAAATATCTCGCTGAGGATCTGTTTATACCAAGGAAGGTGACGGGCACAAGGGGGCATTCTTTGCGTCTGGAGGAGAGAAGGTTTTTCCACCAACATAGAAGAGGATTCTTTACTGTTAGGGCAGTGAGAATCTGGAATTGCTTGCCTGAGGAGGTGGTGATGGCGAACTCAGTCGATGGGTTCAAGAGAGGCCTGGATGTCTTCCTGGAGCAGAACAATATTGTATCATACAATTATTAGGTTCTGTAGAAGGACGTAGATCTGGGGATTTATTATGATGGTATGATGGAATATAGGCTGAACTGGATGGACAAATGTCTTTTTTCGGCCTTACTAACTATGTTACTATGTTACAGATCAACCGGACCCAATAAAGTCGAACATGCACGAGTAAGTACACGCTGCTATATAATATGATGACTGCAATATACTAAGACGATAAACACTTTGATGGAAGTGCTTCTGCAGTCAGATTAGACTTTGTCAAAAAACATCTAAAGAAGCCAGTTCAGTTTTGGAAAATCATTCTTTGGACAGATGAATCTAAAAACAACCTGTTCCAGAATGATACAGAGAAAAAAGTATGGAGAAGGCTTGGAACAGCTCATGATCCAAAGCACAGAACATCATCTGTAACATATGGTAGAGGCAGTGTGATGGCATGGGCATAGATGGCTTCCGATGGCACTGGGTCACCAGTGTTTATGATGTGACTGAAGACAGAAGCAGCCTGGTCAATTCTGAAGTTTACATTGCAAGATTTTCTGCTAAGATTCAACCAAATGCAGCAAGGTTTATTGGATGGTGCTTCACGGTACAAACGGATAATGACCCAAAACATACTATGAAAGCAACCCAGGAGTTTTGTAAGGCAAAGAAGTGGAACATTCAACAATAGCCGAGTCATCATCAGTAGAGTTGAGCGACCTTGACCTTTTTAGAGTCGAGCCGGGTTTCGCGAAACCCGACTATCTCAAAAGTCGGGTCGAGTGAAATCGGCCGATTATGACGTAAAGTCGGGATCGACCGAAACACGAAACCCAATGCAAGTCAATGGGGCAGCATAGTCGGCAGTGAGTGGGGGCCAGGAAAACACCTAGAGTGCCCATTTTAATGTCAAAACCATCCATTCTTCTTAATGAAGCTTGTCAAGCGTAATTTACCTTATAATAATTGGAAGGCATTTGAAATTGGGGGTTATTTGGCTAAAGTTGTGGTGGGAAGGGCTGGTTCAAGTAATTAGTGGGCCCAGGAAATCTGGACCACGTCACGGCAGTGGAGCAGGGAGAGGTAAGTATTTCAACTTTGCAAGTGCTGTGAACCTGAGCAAGCAGGGGGGGCCCACTCGTTGGCATTGGCACTGGCACAGGGCCCCTCAAAGTACAGCGGTGTGTTTGCACGGCGGGGGCGCCTCCCACCGGCAGCAACACTTTTGCGTACCATGAGAGGCCCTGTGCCAGTGACGTCGCCAACTAGTATTCCTCCCCCCACCTGATGAAGGAACCTGCACTTTCATCTGCACCTTCCTGTTTGTCCTCGTGTAAGGTGGTATGGTATGCGGGAAGGGGGACCTGACTTTCAGCAGGGTCACAATCTTGCAGTGTAGCGTGCACGGGAAATGTTGCGTTATGGGTCAATGTACCAGCAGACTCATCTATCACTGGCTGGGCAATGGGCAGGATGAGGAGGAAACACAGATATAGGCCCAAAGAATAAAGTGGGCTAAATGCAGTTCAAAATTGGTAACACAGGACTAATCAGGGGGCATTGCAGTGGAGGACAACTGGAATGAGAGGCTGACACAGAGAGTAGGCCCAAATCAGTAAGTAGTCGAAATGCAGTTCAAAATTGGCAACAGTAGTAAACAGGCGGCACAGCTTTGTTCAGTGGAGGAGAACAGCAAGGAGTGGCAGACACCGATAGTAGGCCCCAACCCAACTAGTAGGCCAAATGCAGTCTAACATTAACAACTACTTAACGAGCGCCTGAAAACGGAATTTCAGGACAGGAAACCAGGAGAACAGCAAGGAGCGGCAGACACCGATAGTAGGCCCCAAACCAACTAGTACGCCCAACGCAGTTGTTCCGTTTAACCACAATTTAATGAGAGCCTGAAGATAGAAGTTCAGGAAAGGCAACCTGGAGAACACCTTGGAGTGGAACACACCATCTCTCTACACCCCATCCCCAATTTGTAGGTCTAATGCAGCGTAGTTTCCAACAACTACTAAACGAGAGCATGATGATCGAAGCATTGGCGAGGAAACCTGGGGAACACCTTGGAGTGGAACACACCATCTCTCTACAGTGGAACACACCATCTCTCTACACCCCATACCCAATTTGTAGGCCTAATGCAGCGTAGTTTCCAACAACTACTAAACGAGAGCCGGAAGATCGAAGCAATGGAGAGGAAACCTGGGGAACACCTTGGAGTATAACACACCATCTCTCTACACCCCATACCCAATTTGTAGGCCTAATGCAGCGTAGTTTCCAACAACTACTAAACGAGAGCCGGAAGATCGAAGCAATGGAGAGGAAACCTGGGGAACACCTTGGAGTGTAACACACCATCTCTCTACACCCCATACCCAATTTGTAGGCCTAATGCAGCGTAGTTTCCAACAACTACTAAACGAGAGCATGAAGATCGAAGCAATGGAGAGGAAACCTGGGGAACACCTTGGAGTGTAACACACCATCTCTCTACACCCCATACCCAATTTGTAGGCCTAATGCAGCGTAGTTTCCAACAACTACTAAACGAGAGCATGAAGATCGAAGCAATGGAGAGGAAACCTGGGGAACACCTTGGAGTGGAACACACCATCTCTCTACAGTGGAACACACCATCTCTCTACACCCCATACCCAATTTGTAGGCCTAATGCAGCGTAGTTTCCAACAACTACTAAACGAGAGCCGGAAGATCGAAGCTCAGGAAAGGCAACCTGGGGAACACCTTGGAGTGGAACACACCATCTCTCTACACCCCATACCCAATTTGTAGGCCCAATGCAGCGTAGTTTCCAACAACTACTAAACGAGAGCCGGAAGATCGAAGCTCAGGAAAGGCAACCTGGGGAACACCTTGGAGTGTAACAAACCCTCTCTCTACACCACGGAAGGGCTGATTCTTAGGAAGGAAGGCTGTCGGAAAGAAGCAGGGCGCGTCCGAGGGTGATTATATTCTTATTAGGTATATACTCACCCTCGGACGCGCCCTGCTTCTTTATTTGTAATGAATGTTTATTTGCAATGTGGTTTTGACTTACTCTATTTTTTTGGTAAATAATGATTTTATTATTTTCATTGTTTTGCATCTTCTTGGCAATAATATAAAGAAGACGCGACAGGACAACACTCGGTGGATGCCATATCTGTGTTTAAAATTGAAAAAACCTTTCAGTTAACTACTTGCAGGAGAAAGTTATTGTAGCTGGTGGCCATTTTTAGTACTGTACCAGATTTTTGTTGTATGTGTTTGTTTTTAATGTTAAAATGTCTGCATTTGATATCTCTCCAGTATTTTCTTTATTATAAGCAACATACTTATTTTTATATTTTCTGATGTTGGTTCCAGGGGTACACGGGCAGCAGTGGTGTGGTCAGTGGAGGCCTAGTGGAAGGAGTGACCGCAGACAGGCATCGAAGGCCTAAAATAATAACACATGGCTGTAGGCAATTTTAAATTGGTTACAGGGGTACACGGGCAGCAGTGGTGTGGTCAGTGGAGGCCTAGTGGAAGGAGTGACCGCAGACAGGCATCGAAGGCCTAAAATAATAACACATAGCTGTAGGCAATTTTAAATTGGTTCCAGGGGTACACGGGCAGCAGTGGTGTGGTCAGTGGAGGCCTAGTGGAAGGAGTGACCGCAGACAGGCATCGAAGGCCTAAAATAATAACACATGGCTGTAGGCAATTTTAAATTGGTTCCAGGGTACACGGGCAGCAGTGGTGTGGTCAGTGGAGGCCTAGTGGAAGGAGTCACCGCAGACAGGCATCGAAGGCCTAAAATAATAACACATGGCTGTAGGCAATTTTAAATTGGTTCCAGGGGTACACGGGCAGCAGTGGTGTGGTCAGTGGAGGCCTAGTGGAAGGAGTCACCGCAGACAGGCATCGAAGGCCTAAAATAATAACACATGGCTGTAGGCAATTTTAAATTGGTTACAGGGGTACACGGGCAGCAGTGGTGTGGTCAGTGGAGGCCTAGTGGAAGGAGTGACCGCAGACAGGCATCGAAGGCCTAAAATAATAACACATGGCTGTAGGCAATTTTAAATTGGTTACAGGGGTACACGGGCAGCAGTGGTGTGGTCAGTGGAGGCCTAGTGGAAGGAGTGACCGCAGACAGGCATCGAAGGCCTAAAATAATAACACATGGCTGTAGGCAATTTTAAATTGGTTACAGGGGTACACGGGCAGCAGTGGTGTGGTCAGTGGAGGCCTAGTGGAAGGAGTGACCGCAGACAGGCATCGAAGGCCTAAAATAATAACACATGGCTGTAGGCAATTTTAAATTGGTTCCAGGGGTACACGGGCAGCAGTGGTGTGGTCAGTGGAGGCCTAGTGGAAGGAGTGACCGCAGACAGGTATCGAAGGCCTAAAATAATAACACATGGCTGTAGGCAATTTTAAATTGGTTCCAGGGGTACACAGGCAGCAGTGGTGTGGTCAGTGGAGGCCTAGTGGAAGGAGTGACCGCAGACAGGCATCGAAGGCCTAAAATAATAACACATGGCTGTAGGCAATTTTAAATTGGTTCCAGGGGTACACGGGCAGCAGTGGTGTGGTCAGTGGAGGCCTAGTGGAAGGAGTCACCGCAGACAGGCATCGAAGGCCTAAAATAATAACACATGGCTGTAGGCAATTTTAAATTGGTTACAGGGGTACACGGGCAGCAGTGGTGTGGTCAGTGGAGGCCTAGTGGAAGGAGTGACCGCAGACAGGCATCGAAGGCCTAAAATAATAACACATGGCTGTAGGCAATTTTAAATTGGTTCCAGGGGTACACGGGCAGCAGTGGTGTGGTCAGTGGAGGCCTAGTGGAAGGAGTGACCGCAGACAGGCATCGAAGGCCTAAAATAATAACACATGGCTGTAGGCAATTTTAAATTGGTTACAGGGGTACACGGGCAGCAGTGGTGTGGTCAGTGGAGGCCTAGTGGAAGGAGTGACCACAGACAGGCATCGAAGGCCTAACATAACAAAAATGTCAATACAATGGTATTGTCAGTGGCAGGCATTGAAGGATGTCAGCGCATAGACTAAACATTGGTGGAGCTGTGAGATAATTTTGCAAGTGGTAGAGCACTGTTTGAGCTGGGGTGGGGGGAAACTGTCTTGTGGCCGGCGGTACAGGCCCAGGGCCCCTCATATTACAACGGTGTGTCTGACGTTGGGTGCGCACCACCACCGCCAGAGACCCTTTATTGTACTAGGAGGGACCCAGTGGCAGTGCCGTCGACCAAAAGCGGGCTCACCCACCTCTTCAGACAAACTGCACTCTCACGGGTGCTGTCGCCAAGTGTCGATACCACGGCCCCGTGTGGGGAGTTTGGCCATTTAGTGAGGTGTAAACATGTCGTATGCTGGACAATCAGGTGCAGAAAATTACGAGATTGGAAAAGGCATTCAGAATAGTCCACAGGCAAGACCTTTTCATAGGAAAGCTAGGTGTCAGCCGGGCAAGGTGGGGCAAAAGATTTCGAAATCCAGTTGTGGTTCATTTTAATGAAGGTTAGATCATCTACATTTTGGGTAGCCAGACGAGTCCTTTTTTCTGTTAGTATTGAACCTGCAGCACTGAATACTCTTTCTGATAGGACACTAGCTGCCGGGCAAGCAAGCTCCTGCAATGCATATTCTGCCAATTCTGGCCAGGTGTCTAATTTTGATGCCCAGTAATCAAATGGGAATGACGGTTGAGGGAGAACATCGATAAGGGATGAAAAATAGTTTGTAACCATACTGGACAAATGTTGTCTCCTGTCACTTTGAATTGATGCTGCAGTACCTGTCCTGTCTGCGGTCATAGCAAAATCACTCCACAACCTGGTCAGAAAACCCCTCTGGCCAACGCCACTTCTGATTTCTGCCCCTCTAACTCCTCTGGTCTGCTGGCCCCTGCAGCTCGTGTGAGAACGATCACGGGCGCTGTGTGCAGGGAATGCCAGAAGCAAACGGTCAACAAGAGTTGATTGTTTGGTTGCTAATATTAGTTCCAAGTTCTCATGTGGCATTATATTTTGCAATTTGCCTTTATAGCGAGGATCAAGGAGGCAGGCCAACCAGTAATCGTCATCATTCATCATTTTAGTTATGCGTGTGTCCCTTTTGAGGATACGTAAGGCATAATCCGCCATGTGGGCCAAAGTTCCAGTTCTCAAATCTGCGGTTGTGCTTGGTTGAGGGGCAGTTTCAGGCAAATCCACGTCACTTGTGTCCCTCAAAAAACCAGAACCCGGCCTTGCCGCGCCACCAATTTCCAGTGGCCCCGGAAAAGCTTCCTCATTAAAAATATAATCATCCCCATCATCCTCCTCGTCCTCCTCCTCCTCTTCGCCCGCTACCTCGTCCTGTACACTGCCCTGGCCAGACAATGGCTGACTGTCATCAAGGCTTTCCTCTTCCTCAGCTGCAGACGCCTGATCCTTTATGTGCGTCAAACTTTGCATCAGCAGACGCATTAGGGGGATGCTCATGCTTATTATGGCGTTGTCTGCACTAACCAGCCGTGTGCATTCCTCAAAACACTAAAGGACTTGACACATGTCTTGAATCTTCGACCACTGCACACCTGACAACTCCATGTCTGCCATCCTACTGCCTGCCCGTGTATGTGTATCCTCCCGCAAAAACATAACAGCCCGCCTCTGTTCACACAGTCTCTGAAGCATGTGCAGTGTTGAGTTCCACCTTGTTGCAACGTCTATGATTAGGCGATGCAGGGGAAGGTTCAAAGAACGCTGATAGGTCTGCATACGGCTGGAGTGTACGGGCGAACGGCGGATATGTGAGCAAAGTCCAAGCACTTTGAGGAGCAGGTCGGATAACCCCGGATAACTTTTCAGGAAGCACTGCACCACCAGGTTTAAGGTGTGAGCCAGGCAAGGAATGTGTTTCAGTTGGGAAAGGGAGATGGCAGCCATGAAATTCCTTCCGTTATCACTCACTACCTTGCCTGCCTCAAGATCTACAGTGCCCAGCCACGACTGCGTTTCTTTCTGCAAGAACTCGGACAGAACTTCTGCGGTGTGTCTGTTGTCGCCCAAACACTTCATAGCCAATACAGCCTGCTGACGTTTGCCAGTAGCTGCCCCATAATGGGAGACCTGGTGTGCAACAGTGGCAGCTGCGGATGGAGTGGTTGTGCGACTGCGGTCTGTGGACGAGCTCTCGCTTCTGCTGCAGGACGAAGAGGAGGAGGAGGGGGTGCGAACGGCTACAGCCAATTGTTTCCTAGACCGTGGGCTAGGCAGAACTGTCCCAAACTTGCTGTCCCCTGTGGACCCTGCATCAACCACATTTACCCAGTGTGCCGTGATGGACACGTAATGTCCCTGGCCATGCCTACTGGTCCATGCATCTGTTGTCAGGTGCACCTTTGTGCTCACAGATTGCCTGAGTGCATGGACGATGCGCTCTTTAACATGCTGGTGGAGGGCTGGGATGGCTTTTCTGGAAAAAAAGTGTCGACTGGGTAGCTCGTAGCGTGGTACAGCGTAGTCCATCAGGGCTTTGAAAGCTTCGCTTTCAACTAACCGGTAGGGCATCATCTCTAACGAGATTAGTCTAGCTATGTGTGCGTTCAAACCCTGTGTACGCGGATGCGAGGCTAAGTACTTCCTTTTTCTAACCATAGTCTCATGTAGGGTGAGCTGGACTGGAGAGCTGGAGATCGTGGAACTAGCGGGGGTGCCGGTGGACATGGCAGACTGAGAGACGGTGGGAGATGGTATTGTTGCCACCGGTGCCCTAGATGCAGTGTTTCCTACTACGAAACTGGTGATTCCCTGACCCTGACTGCTTTGGCCTGGCAAAGAAACCTGCACAGATACTGCAGGTTGTGCGGAAAATGGTGGCCCTACACTGCCGGAAGGGATGTTGCGTTGCTGACTAGCTTCATTGGCCGAGGGTGCTACAACCTTAAGGGACGTTTGGTAGTTAGTCCAGGCTTGCAAATGCATGGTGGTTAAATGTCTATGCAAGCAACTTGTATTGAGACTTTTCAGATTCTGTCCTCTGCTTAAGGTAGTTGAACATTTTTGACAGATGACTTTGCGCTGATCAATTGGATGTTGTTTAAAAAAATGCCAGACTGCACTCTTTCTAGCATCGGATACCTTTTCAGGCATTGCAGACTGAGCTTTAACCGGATGGCCACGCTGTCCTCCAACAGGTTTTGGCTTTGCCACGCGTTTTGGGCAAGATACGGGCCCGGCAGATGGAACCTGATGCGATGTTGATGCCTGCTGCGGCCCCTCCTCCTCCGCTTCAGAACTGCTGCCGCCTGCACCCTGTTCCCCCAATGGCTGCCAATCGGGGTCAAGAACTGGGTCATCTATTACCTCTTCTTGTAGCTCGTGTGCAACTTCATCTGTGTCACCGTGTCGGTCGGTGGTATAGCGTTCGTGATGGGGCAACATAGTCTCATCAGGGTCTGATTCTTGATCAGCACCCTGCGAGGGCAATGTTGTGGTCTGAGTCAAAGGACCAGCATAGTAGTCTGGCTGTGGCTGTGCATCAGTGCACTCCATGTCAGATTCAACTTGTAATGGGCATGGACTGTTAACTGCTTCACTTTCTAAGCCAGGGACGGTATGTGTAAAGAGCTCCATGGAGTAACCCGTTGTGTCGCCTGCTGCATTCTTCTCTGTTGTTGTTTTTGCTGAAGAGGACAAGGAAGCGACTTGTCCCTGACCGTGAACATCCACTAACGACGCGCTGCTTTGACATTTACCAGTTTCACGAGAGGAGGCAAAAGAGCTAGAGGCTGAGTCAGCAAGATAAGCCAAAACTTGCTCTTGCTGCTCCGGCTTTAAAAGCGGTTTTCCTACTCCCAGAAAAGGGAGCGTTCGAGGCCTTGTGTAGCCAGACGACGAACCTGGCTCCACAGCTCCAGACTTAGGTGCAATATTTTTTTTCCCACGACCAGCTGATGCTCCACCACTACCACTACCCTCATTACCAGCTGACAATGAACGCCCCCGGCCACGACCTCTTCCACCATACTTCCTCATTGTTTTAAAAACGTAAACAAACTAACGGTATTTGTTGCTGTCACACAAATTACACGGTGAGCTATAACTTCAGTATGATTTAGCTACCCCTTTACAGATGAGTGAGACCACAACGAAAATCAGGCACAATGTTACACACTCTGTTGTTGGTGGCAACAAATGAGAGAGATGCCACACACGCAGGACTGTCACTGAAGCACAAATGTAAATATTAATCTCCCACTGATTTGATTTTTTTTTTTTTTTAAGGGAGACTTTAGGAAAAAAAAAATAGAATAAAATGATTTTTTCAGGAAGAATTTAGAAACCAAATAAAATAAAATGATTTTTTCAGGGAGAATTTAGAAAACAAATAAAACAAAAAAAGGCTTTCTATGGCCCACTGAGTGAGAGATGACGCACACAGGAGTCAGGAGTGGCACACAAGCCCAGAGGCCAATATTTATCTCCCACTGATTGATGTAGTGATTTTTTCAGGTAGATTTTGGAACCCAAATCAAGCTAAAAAAAATAATAGGCTTTCTATGGCCCACAATTGGAGAGAGAGAGAGAGATGGCACACCCAGGAGTCAAGACTGGCACACAAGCAGAAAGGGCAATATTAATCTCCCACTGATTTGTTTTTTTTTTTTTTTTTTCAGGGAGACTTTAGGAAAAAAAAATAGAATAAAATGATTTTTTCAGGAAGAATTTAGAAACCAAATAACATAAAATGATTTTTTCAGGGAGAATTTAGAAAACAAATAAAACAAAAAAAGGCTTTCTATGGCCCACTGAGTGAGAGATGACGCACACAGGAGTCAGGAGTGGCACACAAGCCCAGATGCCAATATTTATCTCCCACTGATTGATGTAGTGATTTTTTCAGGTAGATTTTGGAACCCAAATCAAGCTAAAAAAATAATAGGCTTTCTATGGCCCACAATTGGAGAGAGAGAGAGAGATGGCACACCCAGGAGTCAAGACTGGCACACAAGCAGAAAGGGCAATATTAATCTCCCACTGATTTGTTTTTTTTTGTTTTTTTTTTCAGGGAGACTTTAGGAAAAAAAAATAGAATAAAATGATTTTTTCAGGAAGAATTTAGAAACCAAAGAAAATAAAATGATTTTTTCAGGGAGAATTTAGAAAACAAATAAAACAAAAAAAGGCTTTCTATGGCCCACTGAGTGAGAGATGACGCACGCAGGAGTCAGGAGTGGCACACAAGCCCAGAGGCCAATATTTATCTCCCACTGATTGATGTAGTGATTTTTTCAGGTAGATTTTGGAACCCAAATCAAGCTAAAAAATATAATAGGCTTTCTATGGCCCACAATTGGAGAGAGAGAGAGAGATGGCACACCCAGGAGTCAAGACTGGCACACAAGCAGAAAGGGCAATATTAATCTCCCACTGATTTTTTTTTTTTTCAGGGAGATTTTAGGAAAAAAAAAATAGAATAAAATGATTTTTTCAGGAAGAATTTAGAAACCAAATAAAATAAAATGATTTTTTCAGGGAGAATTTAGAAAACAAATAAAACAAAAAAAGGCTTTCTATGGCCCACTGAGTGAGAGATGACGCACACAGGAGTCAGGAGTGGCACACAAGCCCAGAGGCCAATATTTATCTCCCACTGATTGATGTAGTGATTTTTTCAGGTAGATTTTGGAACCCAAATCAAGCTAAAAAAATAATAGGCTTTCTATGGCCCACAACTGGAGAGAGAGAGAGAGATGGCACACCCAGGAGTCAAGACTGGCACACAAGCAGAAAGGGCAATATTAATCTCCCACTTTTTTTTTTTTGTTCCAGGGAAAATTTATAAACCCAATAAAAAAAATAATAAATAGGCTTTCTATGGCCCACTATCTGAGAGACAGAGAGAGATGGCACGCTTAGGACTGGCACACAAGCCCAAAGGCCAATATTAATCTCCCTTTTTTTTTTAAGGGAGAATTTATAAAACCAAAAAAAATAAATAAATAGGCTTTCTATGGCCCACTATTTGTGAGAGAGATGGCACGCTCAGGACTGGCACACAAGCCCAGAGGCCAATATTAATCTCCCACTTTTTTTTTTTTTCCAGGGAAAATTTATAAACCAAATAAAAAAAATAAAAAATAAATAGGCTTTCTATGGCCCACTATCTGAGAGAGAGAGATGGCACGCTTAGGACTGGCACACAAGCCCAAAGGCCAATATTAATCTCCCACTGATTGATTTATTGATTTTTTCAGGTAGAATTTAGAACCCAAATAAAGCAAAAAAATACAAAAAATGGGCTTTCTATGGCCCACTGAGTGAGTGATGATGCACACAGGAGTCAGGAGTGGCACACAAGCCCTGAGGCCAACATTTTTCTCCCACTGATTGATGTAGTGATTTTTTCAGGTAGATTTTATAACCCAAATCAAGCAAAAAAATAAATAGGCTTTCTATGGCCCACTGAGTGCGAGATGACACAGACAGGGATGGCACTCTAGCAGAAATGTCAATCTTAATCTCCCACAAAAAAAAAAAAAAAAACAGGGAGTGTCCTTCAATTACTATCTCCCTGCAGTAATCTCAGCCAGGTATGGCAGGCAGCAATAAGGAGTGGACTGATGCACAAATTAAATAAAAAGTGTGTACAAACCAAAAAGATAGCTGTGCAGAAAGGAAGGAACAAGAGGATTTGTGCTTTGAAAAAAGCAGTTGGTTTGCACAGCGGCGTACACACAGCAATGCAGCTATCAGGGAGCCTTCTAGGGCAGCCCAATGAGCTACAGCGCTGAGGGGGAAAAAAAAAAAATGTAGCTTCCACTGTCCCTGCACACCGAGGGTGGTGTTGGGCAGTGGAAATCGCTACAGCACAAGCGGTTTGGTGGTTAATGGACCCTGCCTAACGCTATCCCTGCTTCTGACGAAGCGGCAGCAACCTCTCCCTAAGCTCAGATCAGCAGCAGTAACATGGCGGTCGGCGGGAACGCCCCTTTATAGCCCCTGTGATGCCGCAGACAGCAAGCCAATCACTGCAATGCCCTTCTCTAAGATGGTGGGGACCAGGACCTATGTCATCACGCTGCCCACACTCTGCGTTTACCTTCATTGGCTGAGAAATGGCGCTTTTCGCGTCATTGAAACGCGACTTTGGCGCGAAAGTCGCGTACCGCATGGCCGACCCCGCACAGGGGTCGGATCGGGTTTCATGAAACCCGACTTTGCCAAAAGTCGGCGACTTTTGAAAATGAACGACCCGTTTCGCTCAACCCTAATCATCAGATCTCAACCACACTGAGCAGGATTTCACAGGCGTAAGAAAAACTTAAGGCATAAAGACCAACAAACAAGCAACAACTGAAAGGAGCTACAGTAAAGGCAGCAAAGCCTCACAAAGGAGGAAACCCAGTGTCTGGTGACGTCCATGGCTTCCAGACTTGAAACCGTCATTGTCTCCAAATGATTCTCTACTAAGAATTAAAAATGAACATTTTATTTATGGTAAAGTTAATTTGACCAATTACTTTTGAGCCTCTGAAATGTGGAGGCTTTGTAGAGAAATGGTTACAATTACTAAATGTTAAAAGAATATTTATGTTCTACCCCTTTACTTAAACCTGAATGTCTCCACTTCAATTGCATCCCAATTGTTTTGTTTAAAATCCAAATTTGTGGCCGACAGAGATGAAATCACGAAGATTCAGTCACTGCCAAATATTTCCTGACCTAAATTTATTTGTAGACAAAGAGCAAATGAAAACAAGTTTTGAACTCGTGTTCTGTAACCTCGTTTCCCCTCTGTGGACTTTTTTCTCTCTTTATCTTTTTTTTTTGGCTTTGCAGCATGATCCAAACACATTAAACATTACTTTATACAATAATCAAATATTAATCTTTAACTTATTAGCAATTATTAACTTCTTTGGGAATTCTAGGGGGAGATTTTTGATATTCATTTAAAGTAAAATTGCCTTGATGATCTACAGCTACCAATCAGAGCTAAGTTTTAATTTTATATTCTGCTTTTTGTAAATTAAAAACTGCACTATGATTCTGGTTAAATTTGCCCATGATTCAGAATTCTGCATTAAAGGAGAGGAAAGTAGGCATATTTAAAGGAGATATACACATGTAGCTCTGGAGAAGACAAATCCAATCATAACCTTGCCTTACTTCACCGCCTTGGGCTTCTGGACATACGCCGATACACCATCTCTACGGTGCTATCCTATTTGTATGCCTCTGGCATGTGACACACTACGCACGCCAGCAACTTGATATAGACTTCCTTGAGAAAGGCATAGTTTGCCGAAACGTCAGATATGATGGAGTCTGTTATTCTTTAATGTCGGCTGAATGCTAATAAAATTTACCCTTCCAAAGAGTATCTATAGTGGATCAATCGAGTGCCAAAGGTCATCTTTTCTAAGCTTTGATGAGTGACGCAGTTCACTCATCAGAGCTCGTGCCTGCTGTTTTACACTTTTCTTTTCACTGATGTTTTTTCTCCCTAGTTGCTGTTTTTTTCTTTAGCTGTTTATTTTCTAAAGTATACAACAAGGACTATCTCACACACAAAAAATTAAATAAAGTACAGACACAATCACCACATACATAAAAAAATCCTTTTCCGTTTGTCCTGTTCATCCCAAAAGCGCTATTCAGTGGAGCATAGCCGGGGAGAGGATCCCATATTCCTTTATTTTTCAGATTCGTCCCCCTCGTCATAGTCCGCTTCCTCCTCCTCATCTTCCTCCTCAGGTGCGGATGAACTGCTACGCAGACGTCCCAGGACAGAAGATGAACCAGCGACCTTCATTGCTCACCCTGTATGGACCTCGCCCCCTGAAAATTATGAGCCACTGCTTCCTGATTTTGTGGCACAATCAGGAATTTTGTGGCACACCACCGGCCTCACAGAACTAGACTTTTTCAAAGTCTTTTTCAAAGTCTTTATCTCTGAGGATTTTGTTAACCTCATAGTGGGCCAAACTAATTTGTCTCATCAATTTTTGTCATGAAACCCCAAATTCATCATTTTCTAACTGGTCTCCTGTAGATGCAGTTAAAATGATGCAGTTTGGGGATCCTGAAGAAGACAGAACTTTGACAATATTGGAGTGTTGATATTTTATAATACGACACTCCAGTGTTCTGAAAGGTCATGGCTCGGACACATTTTGAGGCCATCCACAAATTCCTGCATTATACCGATAATGCACGATATCCTCCCCGAGATTACCCCAACTTTGACCGTCTGTTCAACACATCGAACATCGGTCATCGAACACTTCAACACAAAGTTTGGTGAAGTGTACATGCCCCAAAGGGACATCTGCGTGGATGAGTCCTTAATTCACTTCAAGGGGAGGCTCAAATTCTGTCAGTACTTGCCCAGTAAGAGGGCCATGTATGGAATGATCCTCTATAAGCTGTGTGAGAGTACATCAGGATACAACCACAGGTTTAGAGTTTACAAAGGGAAGGACACCCGGATTGAACCCCCTGAGTGTCCCCCTGTCCTGGAAGTGATTGGGTAAATTGTGATTCCATCAAAGTCTGCATTCCAAAATGTCACTGCTTCCCTTTCTAGCCCCTACATGTGCAAAAACAAGTTTTCTCCCACATATGGAGTATCAGCTTTCTCACGACAAATTGGACAACTATTGGGGTCCAATTTCTCCTGTTATCCTTGTGAGAATAAATACTTGAGGGATAAAATACCTATCATTTTTGTGGAAAAAAACATATGATTTTTTATTTTCACAGCTCTGCGTTATAAACTTTAGTGAAACACTTCGGTTTCAAAGTGCTCACCAAACATCTAGATAAGTTCCATGGGGGGGTCTAATTTCCAAAATGCGGTCACTTGTGGGGGGTTTCCACTGTTTGGCACATAAGCACATAAGGGGCTCTTCATATGCGACATGGAGTCCAATCTCAATTCCAGCCAATTTTGTTTTGAAAAAGTCAAATGGCGCTTCTTCCCTTCTGAGCTCTGACATGCGCCCAACCAGTGGTCATATGGGGCATTAGCATACTCAGGACAAATTCCACAGCAACTTTTGAGCTCCAATTTCTAAAGTTACCCATGGGAAAATAACAAATTGGGGGCTAAAAATAGTTTTTGAGAAAAAAATATGATTTTATATTTTCAGGCTCTATATTATGAACTTTAGTGGGACACTTGGGGGTTCAAAGTGCTCACCACATATCCAGATATGATCCTTGGGGGGTCTAGTTTCCAAAATGTGGTCACTTATGGGGAGTTTCCACTATTTATGCACATTGTGGGGTCTCCAAGCGCAACTTGGCGTCCTATCTCATTTCCACCAAATTTTGCATTGAAAAAGTCAAACGGTGCTTCTGCTCTTCCCAGCTCTGCCGTGCACCTAAACAGTTGTTTTTCTCCATATTTTCGCTATTGGCAAGTTCAGGAGAAATTGCATTATACATTTTGGGGTTCATTTTTTACTGTTACCTTTGTGAAAATAAAAAAAATACGGTAGTCTAAATTTACATTTTAGTGAAAAAAAGCTAAATGTTATTTTTTTCCTTTCACATTCTATTAATGGAATTAAAGGGTTAATAAACGTCTTGAATGTGGTGTTGATAAGCTTGAGGGGTGCAGTTTTTAGAATGGTGTCACTTTTGGGTATTTTCTGCCATATAGACCCCTCAAAGTAACTTCAAATGTGAGGTGGTCCTTAAAAAATGGTTTTGTAAATTTTGTTGTTAAAATTAGAGATTGCTGGTCAAATTTTAACCCATATAACATCATAATGAAAAGTAATCTGGTTTAAACAATTGTGTTGGTGTATAGTAGACATATGGTAAATGTGACTTTTTAGGCTATTTACTGTGACATACAGTGGGGCAAAAAAGTATTTAGTCAGTCAGCAATAGTGCAAGTTCCACCACTTAAAAAGATGAGAGGCGTCTGTAATTTACATCATAGGTAGACCTCAACTATGGGAGACAAACTGAGAAAAAAAATCCAGAAAATCACATTGTCTGTTTTTTTAACAATTTATTTGCATATTATGGTGGAAAATAAGTATTTGGTCAGAAACAAAATTTCATCTCAATACTTTGTAATATATCCTTTGTTGGCAATGACAGAGGTCAAACGTTTTCTGTAAGTCTTCACAAGGTTGCCACATACTGTTGTTGGTATGTTGGCCCATTCCTCCATGCAGATCTCCTCTAGAGCAGTGATGTTTTTGGCTTTTCGCTTGGCAACACGGACTTTCAACTCCCTCCAAAGGTTTTCTATAGGGTTGAGATCTGGAGACTGGCTAGGCCACTCCAGGACCTTGAAATGCTTCTTACGAAGCCACTCCTTCGTTGCCCTGGCGGTGAGCTTTGGATCATTGTCATGTTGAAAGACCCAGCCATGCTTCATCTTCAATGCCCTTGCTGATGGAAGGAGGTTTGCACTCAAAATCTCACGATACATGGCCCCATTCATTCTTTCATGTACCCGGATCAGTCGTCCGGGCCCCTTGGCAGAGAAACAGCCCCAAAGCATGATGTTTCCACCACCATGCTTTACAGTAGGTATGGTGTTTGATGGATGCAACTCAGTAATCTTTTTCCTCCAAACACGACAAGTTGTGTTTCTACCAAACAGTTCCAGTTTGGTTTCATCAGACCATAGGACATTCTCCCAAAACTCCTCTGGATCATCCAAATGCTCTCTAGCAAACTTCAGACGGGCCCGGACATGTACTGGCTTAAGCAGTGGGACACGTCTGGCACTGCAGGATCTGAGTCCATGGTGGCGTAGTGTGTTACTTATGGTAGGCCTTGTTACATTGGTCCCAGCTCTCTGCAGTTCATTCACTAGGTCCCCCCGCGTGGTTCTGGGATTTTTGCTCACCGTTCTTGTGATCATTCTGACCCCACGGGGTGGGATTTTGCGTGGAGCCCCAGATCGAGGGAGATTATCAGTGGTCTTGTATGTCTTCCATTTTCTAATTATTGCTCCCACTGTTGTATTCTTCACTCCAAGCTGGTTGGCTATTGCAGATTCAGTCTTCCCAGCCTGGTGCAGGGCTACAATTTTGTTTCTGGTGTCCTTTGACAGCTCTTTGGTCTTCACCATAGTGGAGTTTGGGGTCAGACTGTTTGAGGGTGTGCACAGGTGTCTTTTTATACTGATAACAAGTTTAAACAGGTGCCATTACTACAGGTAATGAGTGGAGGAAAGAGGAGACTCTTAAAGAAGAAGTTACAGGTCTGTGAGAGCCAGAAATCTTGATTGTTTGTTTCTGACCAAATACTTATTTTCCACCATAATATGCAAATAAATTGTTAAAAAAACAGACAATGTGATTTTCTGGATTTTTTTTTCTCAGTTTGTCTCCCATAGTTGAGGTCTACCTATGATGTAAATTACAGACGCCTCTCATCTTTTTAAGTGGTGGAACTTGCACTATTGCTGACTGACTAAATACTTTTTTGCCCCACTGTATTTCTCTGAATTAAGGGCATAAAAATGCAAAGTTTGAAAACTGCAAAATTTTCCAAATTTTTGCCAAATTTCCATTTTTTACACAAATAAATGCAAGATATATTCAAGAATTTTTTCCACTAACGTGAAGTACAATATATCACCTCAAAAAATTTCAGAATCGCCAAGATCCGTTGAAGCGTTCCAGAGTTATTACCTCATAAAGGGACAGTGGTCAGAATTGAAAAAATTGGCTCGGTCATTAACGTGCAAACCGCCCTTGGGGGTAAAGTGGAGTTTTTTGCCACTTACATCTATGGGATATTGATGATGTATGTATATTCCACAGATGGGATTTACAGTTTAACCACATCTGAAAAGCCACGGGGACAACTGGATATTCCATAACTGTGTGATTGAAAGATGGGGTGAGGACATGAACCTCCAGCAAGGTAAAGTCTATGACTCCACTGCAGCACCACCACCTGTCTGTGTTAGGGTACTTTCACACTAGCATTGGTACGGGCCCGTCGCAGTGCGTCGGACCGACATACCGATGCATAATGTGAAATAAAATCACAGTTTTTCAACGCATCCGCTGCCCCATTGTAGGTTCCGGGAAGGAGGGGGCGGAGTTCCGGCCGCGCATGTGCGGTTGGAAAAAGGGGAATCGACGGACAAAAAAATCGTTGCATGGAACGTTTTTTGGTCCCGACGGACTGCAAAAACATGACGCATCCGTTGCACGACGGATGCGACGTGTTACAATGCGTCGCTAATGAAAGTCTATGGAGAAAAAACGCATCCTGCGAGCAACTTTGCAGGATGCGTTTTTTCTCAAAAACGACACATTGCGACGGAGGCCAAACGATGGACGTGTGAAAGTAGCCTTAGTCATGAGCTCTCCAGACACTGAAACACTATGCATATATACCTGACCTATGAGGATTTTGCTTGTTTGTAATGTAAACCTCTATCGAAATATTTTAGCTAATAATTTAATGAAGTAAAACTTCATTGAATCTCACAGAAAAAGTTTACATATCAGTATTTCACCTCTGCAGTCTTTATGGGCTGAATATCTGGCAGGCTTATATCTGATTACAGCATTGGTGTGAGGCAATGTGATCAGAACAGCGAAATCACGCAGAAGAGCTGGATCCTGTCCTGGACCTTCTGCTTATAATCTAAATATTACTGACTAAAAGGGAGATCATACTCTGGCCAACGCAAAGATAAAGGTAAGATATGACATAGAAATAGTGCATGAAATGGATAGATAGATAGATAGATAAATAGATAGATAGATAGATAGATAGATAGATAGATAGAAAGATAGATAGATGATAGATAATAGATAGAGAATAGATAGATAGATAGATAGATAGATAGATAGATAGATAGATAGATAGATAGATAATAGATAGATAGATAGATAGATAGAGAATAGATAGATAGATAGATAGATAGATAGATAGATAGATAGATAATAGATAGATAGATAGATAGATAGATAGATAGATAGATAGATAGATAGATAATAGATAGATAGATAATAGATAGATAGATAGATAGATAGATAGATAGATAGATAGATAGATAATAGATAGATGATAGATAGATAATAGATAGATAGATTATAGATGATAGATAGATAGATAGATAGATAGATAATAGATAATAGATAGATGATAATAGATAGATAGATAGATAATAGATAGATAGATTATAGATGATATATAGATAGATAGATAGATGATAGATATATGATAGATAATAGATAGATAATAGATAGATAATAGATAGATAATAGATAGATAATAGATAGATAATAGATAGATAGATTATAGATGATAGATAGATAGATAGATAGATAGATTATAGATGATAGATAGATAGATAGATAGATAGATAGATAGATAGATAATAGATAGATAGATAGATAGATAGATAATAGATAGATAGATTATAGATGATAGATAGATAGATAGATAGATAGATAGATAGATAGATAGATAGATAGATAGATAGATAGATAGATTATAGATGATAGATAGATAGATAGATAGATAGATAGATAGATAGATAGATAGATAGATAGATAGATAGATAGATAGATAGCACATAGACGGCATTCACTTTAATTCCTACTGTCTTTTCATTGATCTTGTTGGCATTGAACTGTTTTTTACATGTTCTCATCATCTGAGAGAATCGGATCCCACTGTGATTAGAGTATGAGTAGAATCATATGAACGATTTTCTCAGATGAGAGAACATACGGGTGTCTGACCCTAGCCTTATATGGCTCAAGACAGAAAAATCAGCCCATGTTTGCCTTTGTGCAAAATTCACTAACTGCGTTCACTACTTTGATGAATTTGCTGTGAACAAAGTGACTTAAAAAAAAATCCTCAAAAAATGGCTTCCAAATTTATATTTGTCTCTCCATAGAATCTCCTTCCGGGACCATGATCTTCTCAGATACCCTCACATTGATTCTGTCTATCATCCTGTGTCTTTTTGTTGCCCTGTTTGTTTATGGACGGAAAAAAATTAAATTCAACCTGCCCCCCGGACCACGGCCGCTTCCAATCATTGGAAATCTGCACATTCTAGACCGGAATAGACCATATCTGACAATGCACGAGGTAACATTCAAATTATCCTGGTTCTGTTGCCTGGAAGATTTAGACAATAAGTTATCTTCTAAAGCAGATAGATGAAGCTGCAACCCATAATGAGGTCCTGGTTATGGGGGACTTTAACTACCCGGATATTAACTGGGAAACAGAAACCTGTGAAACCCATAAAGGCAACAGGTTTCTGCTAATAACCAAGAAAAATTATCTTTCACAATTGGTGCAGAATCCAACCAGAGGAGCAGCACTTTTAGACCTAATACTATCTAATAGACCTGACAGAATAACAAATCTGCAGGTGGTCGGGCATCTAGGAAATAGCGACCACAATATTGTACAGTTTCACCTGTTTTTCACTAGGGGGACTTGTCAGGGAGTCACAAAAACACTGAACTTTAGGAAGGTAAAGTCTGACCAGCTTAGAGATGCCCTTAATCTGGTAGACTGGGACAATATCCTCAGAAATAAGAATACAGATAATAAATGGGAAATGTTTAAGAACATCCTAAATAGGCAGTGTAAGCGGTTTATACCTTGTGGGAATAAAAGGACTAGAAATAGGAAAAACCCAATGTGGCTAAACAAAGAAGTAAGACAGGCAATTAACAGTAAAAAGAAAGCATTTGCACTACTAAAGCAGGATGGCACCATTGAAGCTCTAAAAAACTATAGGGAGAAAAATACTTTATCTAAAAAACTAATTAAAGCTGCCAAAAAGGAAACAGAGAAGCACATTGCTAAGGAGAGTAAAACTAATCCCAAACTGTTCTTCAACTATAACAATAGTAAAAGAATAAAAACTGAAAATGTAGGCCCCTTAAAAAATAGTGAGGAAAGAATGGTTGTAGATGACGAGGAAAAAGCTAACATATTAAACACCTTCTTCTCCACGGTATTCACGGTGGAAAATGAAATGCTAGGTGAAATCCCAAGAAACAATGAAAACCCTATATTAAGGGTCACCAATCTAACCCAAGAAGAGGTGCGAAACCGGCTAAATAAGATTAAAATAGATAAATCTCCGGGTCCGGATGGCATACACCCACGAGTACTAAGAGAACTAAGTAATGTAATAGATAAACCATTATTTCTTATTTTTAGGGACTCTATAGCGACAGGGTCTGTTCCGCAGGATTGGCGCATAGCAAATGTGGTGCCAATATTCAAAAAGGGCTCTAAAAGTGAACCTGGAAATTATAGGCCAGTAAGTCTAACCTCTATTGTTGGTAAAATATTTGAAGGGTTTCTGAGGGATGTTATTCTGGATTATCTCAATGAGAATAACTGTTTAACTCCATATCAGCATGGGTTTATGAGAAATCGCTCCTGTCAAACCAATCTAATCAGTTTTTATGAAGAGGTAAGCTATAGGCTGGACCACGGTGAGTCATTGGACGTGGTATATCTCGATTTTTCCAAAGCGTTTGATACCGTGCCGCACAAGAGGTTGGTACACAAAATGAGAATGCTTGGTCTGGGGGAAAATGTGTGTAAATGGGTTAGTAACTGGCTTAGTGATAGAAAGCAGAGGGTGGTTATAAATGGTATAGTCTCTAACTGGGTTGCTGTGACCAGTGGGGTACCGCAGGGGTCAGTATTGGGACCTGTTCTCTTCAACATATTCATTAATGATCTGGTAGAAGGTTTACACAGTAAAATATCGATATTTGCAGATGATACAAAACTATGTAAAGCAGTTAATACAAGAGAAGATAATATTCTGCTACAGATGGATCTGGATAAGTTGGAAACTTGGGCTGAAAGGTGGCAGATGAGGTTTAACAATGATAAATGTAAGGTTATACACATGGGAAGAAGGAATCAATGTCACCATTAGACACTGAATGGGAAACCACTGGGTAAATCTGACAGGGAGAAGGACTTGGGGATCCTAGTTAATGATAAACTTACCTGGAGCAGCCAGTGCCAGGCAGCAGCTGCCAAGGCAAACAGGATCATGGGGTGCATTAAAAGAGGTCTGGATACACATGATGAGAGCATTATACTGCCTCTGTACAAATCCCTAGTTAGACCGCACATGGAGTACTGTGTCCAGTTTTGGGCACCGGTGCTCAGGAAGGATATAATGGAACTAGAGAGAGTACAAAGGAGGGCAACAAAATTAATAAAGGGGATGGGAGAACTACAATACCCAGATAGATTAGCCTAGAAAAAAGACGACTGAGGGGCGATCTAATAACCATGTATAAGTATATAAGGGGACAATACAAATATCTCGCTGAGGATCTGTTTATACCAAGGAAGGTGACGGGCACAAGGGGGCATTCTTTGCGTCTGGAGGAGAGAAGGTTTTTCCACCAACATAGAAGAGGATTCTTTACTGTTAGGGCAGTGAGAATCTGGAATTGCTTGCCTGAGGAGGTGGTGATGGCGAACTCAGTCGAGGGGTTCAAGAGAGGCCGGGATGTCTTCCTGGAGCAGAACAATATTGTATCATACAATTATTAGGTTCTGTAGAAGGACGTAGATCTGGGGATTTATTATGATGGAATATAGGCTGAACTGGATGGACAAATGTCTTTTTTCGGCCTTACTAACTATGTTACTATGTTACTATGTTATGTACAGTGGGGAAAATAAGTATTTAATGCACTGCCAGCTTTGCAAGTTTTCCCACCTACAAAGAATGGAGACGTCTTTAATTTTTATGGTGGGTACACGTCATCTGTGAGAGAAAGAATAGTATAAACAATCCAGAAAATCGCATTGCATGATTTTAACATAATTAATTTGCATTTTATTGCATGTAATAAGGATTTGATACAATGGAAAAATAGAACTTAATATTTGGTCCAGAAACCTTTGTTTGCAATTTTAGAGGTCAAGCGTTTCCTGTAGATATTGACCAAGTTTGCACACACTGCAGCAGGAATTTTGGCCCACTCCTCCATACAGATCATCTCCAAATCTTTCAGGTTTTGGGGCTGTCGCTGGAAAACATTGAGTTTCAGCTCCCCCCAAAGATTTTCTATTGTGTTTAGGTCTGGAGGTTGGCTAGGCCACTCTAGGACCTTGAAATTCTTCTTACAGAGCCACTCCTTAGGTGCTCTACCTGTTTGTTTTGGGTCATTGTCAGGCTGGAAGACCCAGCCACGACCAATCTTCAATGCTGCTACTGGGGGAAATTGTTGACCAAAATCTTGCGAGACATGACCCCATCCATCCTCCCTTCAATATGAACAGTCATTCTGTACCCTTTGCAAAAAATCACCCACAAAGTATAATGTTTCCCCACCATGCCTCACAGTTGTGATGGTGTTCTTGGGGGTGTATTCATCCTTCTTACTCCTTCAAACACGGCGAGTGGAGTTGATTCCAAAAAGTTCTGTTTGGGTCTTATTTGACCACATGACCTTTCCCATGCCTCGCCTGGATCATCCAGATGGTTGTTGGCAAGCTTCAAATGGGCCTGGACATGTGCTGGCATGAGCAGGGGCACATTGTGTGCCCTGCAGGATCTTAATCCATGATGGCGTAGCGTGTTACTAGAAGTAATGTTTGAGACTGTGGCCCAGCTTTCTTGAGTTCATTGACCAGGTCCAAAAAAAACACCAGTACACAGGCAGATATGCTTACCTGTCCAAGGCCTTCAACAATTGCGCTAGCCAAGGTGCGGGTTAGCAGCTTAAATATTGTGGCCATAATATCGACCAATACCTTGCAAATATTGTTATGTTTTTGGTGCACTGTATATTTTTCCAGGGTGCAGCTGGGCCCTAGATGGCTCTGTATACTGTGGCCTCTGTTTACACAGGATGCATTACGGTAAGCCCGCTATATGGCGTCATTAATAGGCTTGGAGCCATATACTTTGCATTTCTGTGTGAACACGCCACATACAGACTATTTGTTTGCACATGTGCACCAAGTGGCCAATTCCTGATTGTAGGGCGGCTGCCTTATCGGTATTATTGCACCTGTGTATTTGCCATCTTTACTTGGGTCCGCTGCACCCTGGTTAGTGCAATTGTTGGAGGCCTTGGACAGGTAAGCATCTCTGCCTGTGTACTGGTGTTTTTTTGTCTAGAATAGTGGAGGTTTTTCTTCATTGACCAGGTCCTCAAGTGTAGTTTTGGGCTGATTCCTGACCTTTCTCAGAATCATCCTTACCCTACGAGGCAAGATCTTGAATGGAGTCTCAGATCAAGGAAGATTCACAGTCATCTTGTGTTTTTTCCATTTTCTAATAATTGTACCAACAGTTGTTGCCTTCTCATCAAGCTGCTTATCTATTGTCTTGTACCGATCCCTGCCTTGTGCAGGTCTTCATTTTTATCCCTGGTGTCCTTAGACAGCTCTTTGGTCTTGGCCATGGTGGGGAGGTTGCAGTGTAATTGACTGAGTGTGTGGACAGGTGTCTTTTATGCAGATAACAAGTTCAAATAGGTGTAATTAATACACGTAATGAGTGCAGAGTAAGAGGGCTTCTTAAAGAAAAACTATAAGGTCTGTGAGAGCCAGATTTCTTCCAGTTGGTAAGTGATGAAATACTTATTTTATGTAATGAAATGCAATTTAATTATGCAAAAATCATACAATGAGGCTTTCTGTTTTTCATTGCATCTGTGGAGCTCATCCACAATGATCTTGGGGTTCTTCTTTACCTCTCTCACCAAGGCTCTTCTCCCACAATTGCTCAGTTTGGCTGGACGGCCAGGTCTAGGAAGACTTCTGGTGGTCCCAAACGTCTTCCATTTTAGGATTATGGAGGCCACTGTGCTCTTAGGAACCTTGAGTACTGCAGAATTTCTGTTGTAACCTTGGCCAGATATGCGCCTTGCCACAATTCTCTCTCTGAGCTCCTTGGCCAGTTCCTTTGACCTCATGATTCTCATTTGGTCTGAGATGCACTGAGAGCTGTGAGGTCTTATATACTGTAGACAGGTGTGCGCCTTTCCAAATCAAATCCTATCAGTTTAAATAAACACAGCTGGCCTTTAATGAAGGAGTAGAACCATCTCAAGGAGGATCACAAGGAAATGGACAGCATGTGATTTAAATATGAGTGCCTGAGCAAAGGGCCTGAATACTTATGACCATGTGATATTTCAGTTTTTCTTTTTTTAATAAATTAGCAAAAATTTCTACATTTCTGTTTTTTTAGGCAAGATGGGGTGCAGAGAGTACATTAATGAGAAAAAAATGAACTTTTTTGAATTTACCAAATGGCTGCAATGAAACAAATAGTGAAAAATTTAAAGGGGTCTTAATACTTTCCATATCTACAGTAGCCATTATTATTATTTATTATAATAGCACCATTTATTTCATGGCGCTTTACATGTGAGGAGGGGTATACATAATAAAAAAAGAACAATAATCTTAAACAATACAAGTCACGACTTGTACAGGAGGAGAGAGGACCCTGCCTCTCACAAGGGCTCACAATCTACAAGGGATGGGTGAGAATACACTAGGCGAGGGTAGAGCTGGTCGTGCAGCGGTTTGGACGATCGGTAGTTACTGCAGGTTGTAGGCTTGTCGGAAGAGGTGGGTCTTCAGGTTCTTTTTCAAGGTTTCAATGGTAGGCAAGAGTCCGATATGTTGTGGTAGAGAGTTCCAGAGTAGGGGTGATACGCAAGAGAAATCTTGTATGCGATTGTGGGTAGAAGAGATGAGAGGGGACTAGAGAAGATGTTGTGAGGATCAGAGGTTGCGTGCAGGTAAGTACCGGGAGACGAGGTCACAGATGTATGGAGGAGACAGGTTGTGGATGGCTTTGTATGTCATGATTAGGGTTTTGTACTGGAGTCTTTGGGCAATGGGAAGACAGTGAAGGGATTGACAGAGGGGAGAGGAAATAGCGGGGGGACAGGTGTATTAGTTGGGCAGCAGAGTTTAGAATAGATTGGAGGGGTGCGAGAGTGTTCGAGAGGAGGATACAGAGCAGGAGGTTGCAGTAGTCAGGCGGGAGATGATGATGGCATGGACTTCGGTTTTTGCAGATTCTTGGTTTAGGAATGTACGGATCCATGAAATATTTTTGAGTTGAAGGTGGCAGGAAGGGAAAGAGCTTGGATATGTGGTTTGAAGGAGAGATCAGTGTCAAGGATCACCCTGAGGCAGCGAGCTTGTGGGACTGGGGAGAGTGGGCAGCCGTTTACTGTAATGGATAGGTTCGTTGAGGGGTCGCGTGAGATGGGGGAAAGATGATGAATTCTGTTTTGTCCATGTTAAGTTTAAGAAATCTAGCGGAGAAAAAGGATGAAATTATCCCATCCTAACAAGTTTCGCTTCCTCTGGGGGCCTGGGCTATAGGTAAAGCTTATTATAATCAGACTCATGATTGAGCTCCATAGGTCCTAGAGATTGAATCGCAGCGCTGGGGTACCTGGTTCAAATCCCACCAAGGGCAACATCTGCAAGGAGATTGTATGTTCTCCCCGTATTTCCATGGGTCTTCTCCGGGTTCTCCGGTTTCCTCCCACATTACAAAGACATACTGCCTACCTTAATGACAACTTCTTTGTACCCCACCTGTGTCAGAGGTTGACCATTACTTGCTATTAATGACAAGTCACCATCAGGGTGTCTGGAGAAATCAGTATCAGCCCAATATCTCTGTTACAGTGTGTGGGGCATTGTGGTTACCCATGACTCAGTGTACAGGAGGGCGGTGAAGGGAATATCATCAATTACAACGGGTATAAGCGGATATACTCAAACATGCTTGTTTCTCCAGTTAGTTGGACCAGATTGTATTACTCCCGGGGGTTGGTCCTTGCCCCCAGGGGTCATCCATTTAAAGGACATTCTCTTTCAATATGATCAACCTTATCACACTGTTTGCAGATTGGTCTTCTGGAGGTTTCAAATGGATCAGTAGATCTCCTACAAGTGAGGCTCAGTCATTGCCGCTGTTGTGGCATGCTCTTCGGCCATCGCCATGGTAGATCATCCAGGCTCAAGGCAAATTGGATCCTCTCTGTGGAGGAACAGGTCTGGAGAGTCTGAACAGTTTTACATAAAGCAGCCACACTTTTAATCAGTTCCTGTGTAAGGAGGGCCACGGGTGCCTGTACCGAGCCAGGTCCAAAACTGTTGAGTCTGCCTCCCTTGTTCCCTGGGGGATGGAATGATGAGCCAGACCAACCTCATGACCCGGGTAGGAGCCAGATAAAAGCAAAAGTGCACAAGGCAGGAGGCACATTGGTGCGAACCAGCAGCATGCAGCAATGTGAGCAGTGTGCTCCATCCCCTGCATATCAGCGCTGTGACCCGTCGTGCCTGTTCGCTACTGCCATCTTCAGCGGGACCGTTGGACAAAGAAACTCCATGCATCCAGAGACTGTAAGGGTCAGAGCATGGTGCTGTGCTCTCCGTGATTGTGAGTACCGCACATGGGCGGGAGGGAGAAAGCCGAGTGCCAGACAGACGCGGCCTTCCTCGCCAGTTGCTAGACTTCAGCACACAATTGTTTCTGGAAGTACTGCGGCTCCTTGTACTTTGGCCACACATGTTTATGGACTAGGGGCTCAGCAGAAGGTACTGGAGACCGACTGCTGCCGCCAGAAGACGGACCATATGAGGACATCTTCCTGGACACTGCCAGTGCTGCAACCCCTAAGGTAGCAGCTGTTGAGGAGGAGCACAAAGCACAAAATAAGTTCCTTAACTGGACTGCAATTGTTTCACTTACATTATTTTTGTTACCCCTTCTTTAACTATTTACCTGCGAGGAGTGAACACCCTATTCTATTAAATTGTTACATTTGGTTTAACCTTGCTCTACCTTCTACATAGTAACATAGTAACATAGTTAGTAAGGCCGAAAAAAGACATTTGTCCATCCAGTTCAGCCTATATTCCATCATAATAAATACCCAGATCTACGTCCTTCTACAGAACCTAATAATTGTATGATACAATATTGTTCTGCTCCAGGAAGACATCCAGGCCTCTCTTGAACCCCTCGACTGAGTTCGCCATCACCACCTCCTCAGGCAAGCAATTCCAGATTCTCACTGCCCTAACAGTAAAGAATCCTCTTCTATGTTGGTGGAAAAACCTTCTCTCCTCCAGACGCAAAGAATGCCCCCTTGTGCCCGTCACCTTCCTTGGTATAAACAGATCCTCAGCGAGATATTTGTATTGTCCCCTTATATACTTATACATGGTTATTAGATCGCCCCTCAGTCGTCTTTTTTCTAGACTAAATAATCCTAATTTCGCTAATCTATCTGGGTATTGTAGTTCTCTCATCCCCTTTATTAATTTTGTTGCCCTCCTTTGTACTCTCTCTAGTTCCATTATATCCTTCCTGAGCACCGGTGCCCAAAACTGGACACAGTACTCCATGTGCGGTCTAACTAGGGATTTGTACAGAGGCAGTATAATGCTCTCATCATGTGTATCCAGACCTCTTTTAATGCACCCCATGATCCTGTTTGCCTTGGCAGCTGCTGCCTGGCACTGGCTGCTCCAGGTAAGTTTATCATTAACTAGGATCCCCAAGTCCTTCTCCCTGTCAGATTTACCCAGTGGTTTCCCGTTCAGTGTGTAATGGTGATATTGATTCCCTCTTCCCATGTGTATAACCTTACATTTATCATTGTTAAACCTCATCTGCCACCTTTCAGCCCAAGTTTCCAACTTATCCAGATCCATCTGTAGCAGAATACTATCTTCTCTTGTATTAACTGCTTTACATAGTTTTGTATCATCTGCAAATATCGATATTTTACTGTGTAAACCTTCTACCAGATCATTAATGAATATGTTGAAGAGAACAGGTCCCAATACTGACCCCTGCGGTACCCCACTGGTCACAGCGACCCAGTTAGAGACTATACCATTTATAACCACCCTCTGCTTTCTATCACTAAGCCAGTTACTAACCCATTTACACACATTTTCCCCCAGACCAAGCATTCTCATTTTGTGTACCAACCTCTTGTGCGGCACGGTATCAAACGCTTTGGAAAAATCGAGATATACCACGTCCAATGACTCACCGTGGTCCAGCCTATAGCTTACCTCTTCATAAAAACTGATTAGATTGGTTTGACAGGAGCGATTTCTCATAAACCCATGCTGATATGGAGTTAAACAGTTATTCTCATTGAGATAATCCAGAATAACATCCCTCAGAAACCCTTCAAATATTTTACCAACAATAGAGGTTAGACTTACTGGCCTATAATTTCCAGGTTCACTTTTAGAGCCCTTTTTGAATATTGGCACCACATTTGCTATGCGCCAGTCCTGCGGAACAGACCCTGTCGCTATAGAGTCACTAAAAATAAGAAATAATGGTTTATCTATTACATTACTTAGTTCTCTTAGTACTCGTGGGTGTATGCCATCCGGACCCGGAGATTTATCTATTTTAATCTTATTTAGCCGGTTTCGCACCTCTTCTTGGGTTAGATTAGTGACCCTTAATATAGGGTTTTCATTGTTTCTTGGGATTTCACCTAGCATTTCATTTTCCACCGTGAATACCGTGGAGAAGAAGGTGTTTAATATGTTAGCTTTTTCCTCGTCATCTACAACCATTCTTTCCTCACTATTTTTTAAGGGGCCTACATTTTCAGTTTTTATTCTTTTACTATTGATATAGTTGAAGAACAGTTTGGGATTAGTTTTACTCTCCTTAGCAATGTGCTTCTCTGTTTCCTTTTTGGCAGCTTTAATTAGTTTTTTAGATAAAGTATTTTTCTCCCTATAGTTTTTTAGAGCTTCAATGGTGCCATCCTGCTTTAGTAGTGCAAATGCTTTCTTTTTACTGTTAATTGCCTGTCTTACTTCTTTGTTTAGCCACATTGGTTTTTTCCTATTTCTAGTCCTTTTATTCCCACAAGGTATAAACCGCTTACACTGCCTATTTAGGATGTTCTTAAACATTTCCCATTTATTATCTGTATTCTTATTTCTGAGGATATTGTCCCAGTCTACCAGATGAAGGGCATCTCTAAGCTGTTCAAACTTTGCCTTCCTAAAGTTCAATGTTTTTGTGACTCCCTGACAAGTCCCCCTAGTGAAAGACAGGTGAAACTGCACAATATTGTGGTCGCTATTTCCTAAATGCCCGACCACCTGCAGATTTGTTATTCTGTCAGGTCTATTAGATAGTATTAGGTCTAAAAGTGCTGCTCCTCTGGTTGGATTCTGCACCAATTGTGAAAGATAATTTTTCTTGGTTATTAGCAGAAACCTGTTGCCTTTATGGGTTTCACAGGTTTCTGTTTCCCAGTTAATATCCGGGTAGTTAAAGTCCCCCATAACCAGGACCTCATTATGGGTTGCAGCTTCATCTATCTGCTTTAGAAGTAGACTTTCCATGCTTTCTGTTATATTTGGGGGTTTGTAACAGACCCCAATGAGAATTTTGTTACCATTTTTCCCTCCATGAATTTCAACCCATATGGACTCGACATCCTCATTCCCTTCGCTAATATCCTCCCTTAAAGTGGACTTTAGACAAGACTTTACATAGAGACAAACCCCTCCTCCTCTCCGATTTTTACGATCCTTTCTAAACAGACTGTAACCCTGTAAGTTAACTGCCCAGTCATAGCTTTCATCTAACCATGTCTCGGTTATTCCCACTATGTCAAAGTTACCTGTAGATATTTCTGCTTCTAGTTCTTCCATCTTGTTTGTCAGGCTTCTGGCGTTTGCGAGCATGCAGTTTAGAGGATTTTGTTTTGTTCCAATCTCCTCACTGTGGATTGTTTTAGAAATGTTCTTACCTCCCTTCAGAGTATGTTTTCCTGGGTCGTCTTTGTTCGAGTCTAATGTTTTTCTTCCCGTCCCCTCTTCTTCTAGTTTAACGCCCTCCTGATGAGTGTAGCGAGTCTTCTGGCGAATGTGTGTTTCCCAGGTTTGTTGAGGTGTAGTCCGTCTCTGGCGAGGAGTCCATCATACCAATAATTCACAAGTGGTTTTCCAAACTCGATCTTAGGGGAGCATATAACCTTATCCGCATTCAGGAAGGGGATGAGTGGAAAACGGCATTTCTCACCTCCGAGGGCCTATTTGAAAATTTGGTCATGCCCTTTGGTCTCACGAACGCGCCCGCGGTGTTTCAGAACTTCATAAATGATGTCTTTTCTGATTTTATCGGGCACTTTATGGTTGTATACCTGGATGATATCCTTGTAATCTTGCGTGACAAAGAATCTCACATTGGTCATTTACGTGCTGTTCTTCACAGGTTACGGGGAAATTCTTTGTTCGCTAAACCAGAGAAATGTTTGTTTTGCGTCCAGGAGCTTTCTTTTCTGGCGATCATCCTTTCTGCGAATGGGTTTCGGATGGATCCCGGAAATGTACAGGCCATTGTTGATTGGGTGCAACCCAGAGACCTCAAGGGGTTGCAGCGTTTTTTGGGTTTTGCCAATTATTACCGGAAATTCATCAAGGGGTTTTCTCAGGTAGTCAAGTCACTCACCGATCTCACTCGCAAGGGGGCTGATCTGAAAGTTTGGTCATCCTTGGCAGTTGAAGCATTTATTACATTAAAAAAGTGTTTTATGTCTGCTCTTGTAATAGTTCAGCCCGATCCATCTAAACCATTAATTGTAAAGGTGGATGCATCAGAGGTGGGAGTAGGGGCGGTGTTATCTCAGGGACCCGTTACTTTGACCAACTTAAGACCATGTGCTTTTTTTTCCCGGAAGTTTTCTTCTGCTGAGAGGATCTATGATGTTGGGAACCGGGAGTTATTGGCTATAAGATTGGCTTTTGAAGAATGGAGGCATTTTTTGGAGGGGGCGGTTCATCAGATCACGGTGATTACTGATCACAAGAACTTGTCTTATATTGAAACTGCCAAACAGTTAACTCCTAGACAGGCTAGGTGGTCACTTTTTTCTCTCGTTTTCATTTTTCAATCACTTTTCGGCCTGGTTCCAAGAATGTCAAGGCTGATGCCTTATCTCGCAGTTTTGATCCAATATCACCCCCCGAACCTCCTTCCTCCATTCTTCAGCACGGGGTGGTTGTTGCAGGGGTATCCTCTGAATTGGAGCAGGAGATTCGAGAGGCTCAGTCTCTTGCTCCTCCCTCTTTGCCTGACAATAAGCTTTTTGTCCCAGTTCAGTACAGATTGAGGATTCTCCGTGAGTTCCATGATTCTGCTATTAGTGGTCACCCGGGGATCTCTGCCACCCGGAAAGCTATTGCTAGGCTGTTTTGATGGCCCTCCATGAACTCTGATATCATTGTGTTTGTGTCTGCTTGTGATACCTCTGCCCGTGCTAAGAGCTCCCATAACCAGCCGGCCGGGGAATTGGTGCCATTGCCAATTCCGTATAGACCTTGGACTCATTTGTCCATGGATTTTATCACTGATCTCCCTCCCTCCAATGGCAAAACTGTAATCTGGGTAGTGGTTGACAGATTCAGTAAGCAAGCGCATTTTGTACCTCTGGCAGTATTGCCTAATGCTGAGACACTATCTAGATTGTTTGTTGTGCACGTGGTACGGCTGCATGGTGTGCCTTTGAGTGTGGTTTCTGATCAAGGGGTACAATTTGTGTCCAACTTTTGGAGGGCATTTTGTAAAAGATTGGGTATTTGTTTCACCTTTTCCTCTGCTTACCATCCTGAGACCAATGGGCAGACGGAGAGGACCAATCAGTCACTTGAACAGATTTTGAGGTGTCTTTATACGTCTCAGCAGGATGATTTGTGTTCTTCATTGCCCATGGCTGAATTTGCATTTAATAATCGGATTAACCAGTCCACGAGCACCTCTCCATTCTTCTGTAACTACGGTTTTCACCCCCATTTTGGTGAATTTTCTAGGCTGGATTCAGGATGTCCAGGGGCTTATACGGCAGTGCAATGGTTGGGGGAGGTGTGGAGGGAGGTCCAGAAGAACATTGGGAAGGCTCAGGGCAAACATAAACTTTTTGCTGATAAGCAACGTTCTGTAGGACCTATATTTCTGGTAGGAGATAAAGTGTGGTTGTCTACCAAGACCATTCGTCTAAAGATTCCTTCTGCTAAGCTTGGTCCTAGGTTTATCAGTCCTTACAAGATCACTGAGGTGGTCAATCCAGTTGCCTTTCATTTACGCCTTCCTCAGTCACTTCGGATCCCCAATGTGTTCCATAAATCCCTTCTTAAGTCCTTTGTACCATCTTCCGCCGGACCTCCATCCCCTCCACCTCCTGTCTCTGTGGATGGTCAGACCGAGTTTGAAGTTGAACGGATCATGGATTCTTGTATGGTCCGTAGTTCACTTCAGTATTTGGTCCACTGGAGGGGTTATGGACTTGAGGATCGATCTTGGGTTTTGGCGCGATCTGTCCATGCTGATCGATTGGTCCGGGCATTTCATGCACGTTATCCTGGGAAACCTGGGGGTCCGGTGGCCCCTCCTTAAGAGGAGGGTAATGTCATGATCTGTTCCAGGATTTATCAGTGTCTGCCCTTTTTTGGACGGATCATATCAAGGGTTAACTTTGCTATGCCTCATTCTGGGTTCGGGTTTGCTATTTAGCTCCCATGAATCTTGCTGGCAGTGTCAGTTATAGTTCTGTCTTCGGCTTGAGAACCTGACTCTGGAAACCCTTGGTTTATCCTGCTGTAAACCCTGACTTGTCCTGTGTCTGTAATCCCCCTCTGTTTGCCTTTTTCCTGCGTTTGTCTGTTCTGACTGATTCTCTGATGCTGAACTCCTGGCTTGGTTATTGACTCTGTCTTGATTTGTCCCTATTGTACCGTATTTTGCTCGCCCTGATCTCTTGCTACGTCCTGACTATGCTTTCTGTTTAATCCTTTTGTACTGAGTACTGACGTGTTATCTTGTGTCCTGACTTGGCTTTTTCTGACTACTCTTTTGCCACTAGGTGGCATCTGTTTAGCTGCTCAGTGTGTGCAGTCTCGCACCCCTATTAAACTCCCCCTGGTGTAAGTTGCGCTGTATTGCACTGCAGCTTCATGACACAAATGTTGCCATCACAATGGGTCAATAAAGCATTTATACTTTTTGACCTTGGAGAGCTGCCTCTATTTGCTTGGATAGTATCACTGTTTGGTATTGCCTCGGTGGCTTTGCACCCACTGCCTCCATTTTTTGCTGTTCCTGGAGCTGCACCATTTTTTTATTCTTCTATCTAGCTATCTGGTTATGATCAAACCTTTTGAAATTTAAATTTGCCATATTTGCCAAATATTTCCCAAAAATTTGACTTTCAAGCCAAGTAAATAGATGTAAAAAGAGAAAGACAGGGAAAAAATATATAGAAAGAGAGCAAAGAGAAAGAGAGGTAGAAAGAGTAAAATGGAGGGTTAAAGGAAAATTGAACCCAAGCTTTTGCTTTGAAAAAGTGAAAAGAAATGTGTGGATACATCAATCAATTACACTCTGATGCCACCTTTCGTATCTCTGTGTCGCTATTGATACAACTGATACAACTAAGGGCAGGTGCAGATGACGGTATTATCTCTCGTCCTAGAGAGTTTGGCCGATTATGTGAATCACATTCTGATCACAGTTTTAACAGACTGTGGTCATAGTGTGATCTGACTCTCTCAGATGAGGAGAACATGGAGATAAAAAGTTCTCCATCTTGTCCATTCTGTCAGTCCATGGAAATCGGACTGCACTTGGATGTCATTCAAGTGTAATCCTTTGTTTTCCATGGACTCTTTGTCTTGCATCGTCAACTGTGATCCAAATATTGGATCAAACTCGAGCTTTCTTCAAATTTTTGCTCTGAAAGGCACTGTCTGAGAATGAAATTGGACATGGGCACTGTTAAATAGACTAACATACATTGGCTCGAATGCAATCCAAAGTATTGTCAGATCACTCTCCAATCAATAACATGGTCGTCTGCTTGTTTTTCAGCTGCAGTGTCTTTTTCTGTCCCTAGCCCGGAAGAGCTGTGCACTCTGACCAGCAAATATCTACTCTGTAAATGCAGAAAATAATACTTATCTTTTATACAGGCCGTCTTAGTCTGCCATGATTAGATTTGCTACAGAATGGTTTGGGATAGCTACAGAACAAAACGGGGAAGCGCCATCATGTTAGCACAACCTTTTTCTTAGTATCTCTGTTTTATTCCAGGTAAGTCTCTATTGTGCTTCTCTGCTCCCTAGCGCCTATTCATATATTAACCCCTTTACCCCCAAGGGTGGTTTGCACGTTAATGACCAAACCAATTTTTACAATTCTGACCACTGTCCCTTTATTAGGTTATAACTCTGGAACGTTTCAGCGGATCCCAGTGATTCTGACATTGTTTTCTCGTGACGTATTGTACTGCATGACAATGGTAAAAAATTTTTGATAGTACCTGCGTTTATTTGTGAAAAAAATGGAAATTTGGCAAAAATTTTGAAACTTTTGCAATTTTCCAACTTTGAATTTTTATGCAATTAAATCACAGAGATATGTCACACAAAATACTTAATAAGTAACATTTCCCACATGTCTACTTTACATCAGCACAATTTTGGAACCAAATTTTTTTTGTTAGGGAGTTATAAGGGTTAAAAGTTGACTAGCAATTTCTCAGTTTTACAACACCATTTTTTTAGGGACCACATCTCATTTGAAGTCATTTTGAGGGGTCTATATGATAGAAAATACCCAATTGTGACACCATTCTAAAAACTGCACCCCTCAAGGTGCTCAAAACCACATTCAAGAAGTTTATTAACCCTTCAGGTGTTTCACAGGAATTTTTGAAATGTTTAAATAAAAATGAACATTTAACTTTTTTTCACAAAAAAATTACTTCAGCTTCAATTTGTTTTATTTTATCAAGGGTAGCAGGAGAAAATGGACCCCAAAAGTTGTTGTACAATATGTCTTGAGTATGCTGATGCCCCATATGTGGGGGTAAACCACTGTTTGGGCACATGACAGAGCTCGGAAGCGAAGAAGCGCCATTTGACTTTTCAATGCAAAATTGACTGGAATTGAAATGGGACACCATGCTGCGTTTGGAGAGCCACTGATGTGCCTAACCATTGAAACCCCCCAAAAGTGACACCATTTTGGAAAGTAGACCCCCTAAGGAACTTATCTAGAGGTGTGGTGAGTAGGGTTGAGCGAAACGGGTCGAACATTTTCAAAAGTCGCCGACTTTTGGCTAAGTCGGGGTTTCATGAAACCCGATCCGACCCCTGTGCGGGGTCGGCCATGCGGTACGCGACTTTCGCGCCAAAGTCGCGTTTCAATGACGCGAAAAGCGCCATTTCTCAGCCAATGAAGGTAAACGCAGAGTGTGGGCAGCGTGATGACATAGGTCCTGGTCCCCACCATCTTAGAGAAGGGCATTGCAGTGATTGGCTTGCTGTCTGCGACGTCACAGGGGCTATAAAGAGGCGTTCCCGCCGACCGCCATCTTACTGCTGCTGATCTGAGCTTAGGGAGAGGTTGCTGCCGCTTTGTCAGAAGCAGGGATAGCGTTAGGCAGGGTCCATTAACCACAAAACCGCTTGTGCTGCAGCGATTTGCACTGTCCAACACCACCCTCGGTGTGCAGGGACAGTGGAAGTTTTTTTTTTTTTTTTTTTTCCCCTCAGCGCTGTAGCTCATTGGGCTGCCCTAGAAGGCTCCCTGATAGCTGCATTGCTGTGTGTACGCCGCTGTGCAAACCAACTGCTTTTTTCAAAGCACAAATCCTCTTGTTCCTTCCTTTCTGCACAGCTATCTTTTTTGTTTGTCCACACTTTTTATTTCATTTGTGCATCAGTCCACTCCTTATTGCTGCCTGCCATACCTGGCTGAGATTACTGCAGGCAGGGAGATAGTAATTGTAGGACATTCCCTGTTTTTTTTTTTTTTTTTTTTTTGGTGGGAGATTAAGATTGGCAATTTGGCATTTCTGCTAGAGTGCCATCCCTGTGTGTGCCATCTCTCTCACATAGTGGGCCATAGAAAGCCTTTTCATTTTTCTGTATTTTTTTTGTGGGGTGTATAAATTCTCCCTGATAAAAATACAGTGGGAGATTAATATTGGCCTTTGGGCTTGTGTGCCAGTCCTGAGTGTGCCATCTCTCTCACAAATAGTGGGCCATAGAAAGCCTATTTTATTTTTTTTTGGGTTTTATAAATTCTCCCTGAAAAAAGGGAGATTAATATTGGCCTCTGGGCTTGTGTGCCAGTTGTGAGCGTGCCATCTCTCTCACAAATAGTGGGCCATAGAAAGCCTATTTAATTTTTTTTTTGGTTTTATAAATTTTCCCTGAAAAAAGGGAGATTAATATTGGCCTCTGGGCTTGTGTGCCAGTTGTGAGCGTGCCATCTGTGCCAGCCCTGAGCGTGCCATCTCTCTCACAAATAGTGGGCCATAGAAAGCCTATTTAATTTTTTTTTTTGGTTTTATAAATTCTCCCTGAAAAAAAGGGAGATTAATATTGGCCTCTGGGGTTGTGTGCCAGTTGTGAGCGTGCCATCTGTGCCAGTCCTGAGCGTGCCATCTCTCTCACAAATAGTGGGCCATAGAAAGCCTATTTAATTTTTTTTTTTGTTTTATAAATTTTCCCTGAAAAAAGGGAGATTAATATTGGCCTCTGGGCTTGTGTGCCAGTTGTGAGCGTGCCATCTGTGCCAGTCCTGAGCGTGCCATCTCTCTCACAAATAGTGGGCCATAGAAAGCCTATTTAATTTTTTTTTTGGTTTTATAAATTTTCCCTGAAAAAAGGGAGATTAATATTGGCCTCTGGGCTTGTGTGCCAGTTGTGAGCGTGCCATCTGTGCCAGTCCTGAGCGTGCCATCTCTCTCACAAATAGTGGGCCATAGAAAGCCTATTTAAATATTTTTTTGGTTTTATAAATTCTCCCAGAAAAAAAGGGAGATTAATATTGGCCTCTGGGCTTCTGTGCCAGTCCTGAGCGTCCCATCTCTCTCACAAATAGTGGGCCATAGAAAGCCTATTTTTTTTTTTTTTTGGGTTTTAGAAATTCTCCCTGAAAAAAAAAGGGAGATTAATATTGCCCTTTGGGCTTGTGTGCCAGTACTAAGCGTTCCATCTCTCTCTCTCTCTCAGTCAGTGGGCCATAGAACGCCTATTTTTGGTTTTATTTGTTTTCTAAATTCTCCCTGAAAAAATCATTTTATTTTATTTGGTTTCTAAATTCTTCCTGATAAAATCATATTTTTTTTATTATTTTTTTTTCTAAAGTCTCCCTGAAAAAAAAAAAAAAAAAAAAAAAACAGTGGGAGATTAATATTGGCCTTTCTGCTTGTGTGCCAGTCTTGACTCCTGGGTGCGTCATCTCTCAGTCAGTGGGCCATAGAACGCCTATTTTTGGTTTTATTTGTTTTATATATTCTCCCTGAAAAAATCATTTTATTTTATTTGGTTTCTAAATTCTTCCTGATAAAATCATATTTTTTTTATTATTTTTTTTTCTAAAGTCTCCCTGAAAAAAAAAAAAAAAAACAACCAAAAAAAACAGTGGGAGATTAATATTGGCCTTTCTGCTTGTGTGCCAGTCTTGACTCCTGGGTGTGCCATCTGTCTCTCTCTCTCTCTCCAATTGTGGTCCATAGAAAGCCTATATTTTTTTTCCTTGATTTGGGTTCCAAAATCTACCAGAGAAAATAACTACATCAATCATTGGTAGAAAAATATTGGCCTCTGGGCTTGTGTGCCACTCCTGACTCCTGTGTGCGTCATCTCTCAGTCAGTGGGCCATAGAACGCCTATTTTTGTTTTTATTTGTTTTATAAATTCTCCCTGAAAAAATCATTTTATTTTATTTGGTTTCTAAATTCTTCCTGATAAAATCATATTTTTTTTATTATTTTTTTTTCTAAAGTCTCCCTGAAAAAAAAAAAAAAAAAACAACCAAAAAAAACAGTGGGAGATTAATATTGGCCTTTCTGCTTGTGTGCCAGTCTTGACTCCTGGGTGTGCCATCTGTCTCTCTCTCTCTCTCTCTCTCTCCAATTGTGGTCCATAGAAAGCCTATATTTTTTTTCCTTGATTTGGGTTCCAAAATCTACCAGAGAAAATAACTACATCAATCATTGGTAGAAAAATATTGGCCTCTGGGCTTGTGTGCCACTCCTGACTCCTGTGTGCGTCATCTCTCAGTCAGTGGGCCATAGAACGCCTATTTTTGTTTTTATTTGTTTTATAAATTCTCCCTGAAAAAATCATTTTATTTTATTTGGTTTCTAAATTCTTCCTGATAAAATCATATTTTTTTTATTTTTTTTTTTCTAAAGTCTCCCTGAAAAAAAAAAAAAAAAAACAACCAAAAAAAACAGTGGGAGATTAATATTGGCCTTTCTGCTTGTGTGCCAGTCTTGACTCCTGGGTGTGCCATCTCTCTCTCTCTCTCTCTCTCTCTCTCTCTCCAATTGTGGTCCATAGAAAGCCTATATTTTTTTTCCTTGATTTGGGTTCCAAAATCTACCAGAGAAAATAACTACATCAATCATTGGTAGAAAAATATTGGCCTCTGGGCTTGTGTGCCACTCCTGACTCCTGTGTGCGTCATCTCTCAGTCAGTGGGCCATAGAACGCCTATTTTTGTTTTTATTTGTTTTATAAATTCTCCCTGAAAAAATCATTTTATTTTATTTGGTTTCTAAATTCTTCCTGATAAAATCATATTTTTTTTATTATTTTTTTTTCTAAAGTCTCCCTGAAAAAAAAAAAAAAAAAACAACCAAAAAAAACAGTGGGAGATTAATATTGGCCTTTCTGCTTGTGTGCCAGTCTTGACTCCTGGGTGTGCCATCTGTCTCTCTCTCTCTCTCTCTCTCTCTCTCTCCAATTGTGGTCCATAGAAAGCCTATATTTTTTTTCCTTGATTTGGGTTCCAAAATCTACCAGAGAAAATAACTACATCAATCATTGGTAGAAAAATATTGGCCTCTGGGCTTGTGTGCCACTCCTGACTCCTGTGTGCGTCATCTCTCAGTCAGTGGGCCATAGAACGCCTATTTTTGTTTTTATTTGTTTTATAAATTCTCCCTGAAAAAATCATTTTATTTTATTTGGTTTCTAAATTCTTCCTGATAAAATCATATTTTTTTTATTATTTTTTTTTCTAAAGTCTCCCTGAAAAAAAAAAAAAAAAAACAACCAAAAAAAACAGTGGGAGATTAATATTGGCCTTTCTGCTTGTGTGCCAGTCTTGACTCCTGGGTGTGCCATCTGTCTCTCTCTCTCTCTCTCTCTCTCCAATTGTGGTCCATAGAAAGCCTATATTTTTTTTCCTTGATTTGGGTTCCAAAATCTACCAGAGAAAATAACTACATCAATCATTGGTAGAAAAATATTGGCCTCTGGGCTTGTGTGCCACTCCTGACTCCTGTGTGCGTCATCTCTCAGTCAGTGGGCCATAGAACGCCTATTTTTGTTTTTATTTGTTTTATAAATTCTCCCTGAAAAAATCATTTTATTTTCTTTGGTTTCTAAATTCTTCCTGATAAAATCATATTTTTTTTATTTTTTTTTTTCTAAAGTCTCCCTGAAAAAAAAAAAAAAAAAACAACCAAAAAAAACAGTGGGAGATTAATATTGGCCTTTCTGCTTGTGTGCCAGTCTTGACTCCTGGGTGTGCCATCTCTCTCTCTCTCTCTCTCTCTCTCCAATTGTGGTCCATAGAAAGCCTATATTTTTTTTCCTTGATTTGGGTTCCAAAATCTACCAGAGAAAATAACTACATCAATCATTGGTAGAAAAATATTGGCCTCTGGGCTTGTGTGCCACTCCTGACTCCTGTGTGCGTCATCGCTCAGTCAGTGGGCCATAGAACGCCTATTTTTGTTTTTATTTGTTTTATAAATTCTCCCTGAAAAAATCATTTTATTTTATTTGGTTTCTAAATTCTTCCTGATAAAATCATATTTTTTTTATTATTTTTTTTTCTAAAGTCTCCCTGAAAAAAAAAAAAAAAAAACAACCAAAAAAAACAGTGGGAGATTAATATTGGCCTTTCTGCTTGTGTGCCAGTCTTGACTCCTGGGTGTGCCATCTGTCTCTCTCTCTCTCTCTCTCTCTCTCTCTCTCTCTCTCTCTCTCTCTCCAATTGTGGTCCATAGAAAGCCTATATTTTTTTTCCTTGATTTGGGTTCCAAAATCTACCAGAGAAAATAACTACATCAATCATTGGTAGAAAAATATTGGCCTCTGGGCTTGTGTGCCACTCCTGACTCCTGTGTGCGTCATCTCTCAGTCAGTGGGCCATAGAACGCCTATTTTTGTTTTTATTTGTTTTATAAATTCTCCCTGAAAAAATCATTTTATTTTATTTGGTTTCTAAATTCTTCCTGATAAAATCATATTTTTTTTATTTTTTTTTTTTCTAAAGTCTCCCTGAAAAAAAAAAAAAAAAAACAACCAAAAAAAACAGTGGGAGATTAATATTGGCCTTTCTGCTTGTGTGCCAGTCTTGACTCCTGGGTGTGCCATCTCTCTCTCTCTCTCTCTCTCTCTCTCTCCAATTGTGGTCCATAGAAAGCCTATATTTTTTTTCCTTGATTTGGGTTCCAAAATCTACCAGAGAAAATAACTACATCAATCATTGGTAGAAAAATATTGGCCTCTGGGCTTGTGTGCCACTCCTGACTCCTGTGTGCGTCATCTCTCAGTCAGTGGGCCATAGAACGCCTATTTTTGTTTTTATTTGTTTTATAAATTCTCCCTGAAAAAATCATTTTATTTTATTTGGTTTCTAAATTCTTCCTGATAAAATCATATTTTTTTTATTATTTTTTTTTCTAAAGTCTCCCTGAAAAAAAAAAAAAAAAAACAAACCCAAAAAAAAAATGGGAGATTAATATTGGCCTTTCTGCTTGTGTGCCAGTCTTGACTCCTGGGTGTGCCATCTCTCTCTCTCTCTCTCTCTCTCTCTCCAATTGTGGTCCATAGAAAGCCTATATTTTTTTTCCTTGATTTGGGTTCAAAAATCTACCAGAGAAAATAACTCCATCAATCATTGGTAGAAAAATATTGGCCTCTGGGCTTGTGTGCCACTCCTGATTCCTGTGTGCGTCATCTCTCACTCAGTGGCCCATAGAAAGCATATAGTTTGTTACATTTGTTTTCTAAATTCTCCCTGCAAAAATCTATTTTTTTTTTTTTTTGCGGTTTCTAAAGTGTTCCTGAAAAAAATAAAAATAAAAAAAAAATAATAGTGTGACATTAATATTAACATTTGTGCTTCAGTGACAGTCCTGCGTGTGGGGCATCTCTCTAATTTGCAGCCACCAAAAAAAGAGTGTGTAACATTGGGCCTGATTTTCGCTGTGGTCTCACCAACCTGTAAAGGGGTAGCTAAATCATACTGAAGTTATAGCTCACCGTGTAAGTTGTGTGACTGCAACAAATAACGTTAGTTTGGTTACGTTTTTAAAACAATGAGGAAGTCTAGTGGAAGAGGTCGTGGCCGGGGGCGTTCATTGTCAGCTGGTAATGAGGGTAGTGGTAGTGGTGGAGCATCAGGTGGTCGTGGGGAAAAAAATATTGCACCTAAGTCTGGAGCTGTGGAGCCAGGTTCGTCGTCCGGCTACACAAGGCCTCGAACGCTCCCTTTTCTGGGATTAGGAAAACCGCTTTTAAAGCCGGAGCAGCAAGAGCAAGTTTTGGCTTATCTTGCTGACTCAGCCTCTAGCTCTTTTGCCTCCTCTCGTGAAACTGGTAAAAGTAAAAGCAGCGCGTCGTTAGTGGATGTTCACGGTCAGGGACAAGTCACTTCCTTGTCCTCTTCAGCAAAAACAACAACAGAGAAGAATGCAGCAGGCGACACAACGGGTTACTCCATGGAGCTCTTTACACATACCGTCCCTGGCTTAGAAAGTGAAGCAGTTAACAGTCCATGCCCATTACAAATTGAATCTGACATGGAGTGCACTGACGCACAGCCACAGCCAGACTACTATGCTGGTCCTTTGACTCAGACCACAACATTGCCCTCGCAGGGTGCTGATCAAGAATCAGACCCTGATGAGACT